>NC_090987.1:1080000-1202500 GCF_041146395.1 Eulemur rufifrons | reverse complement strand
GAGCGACTCCGCAGAACCCGCCCTCTCACTGCTCCGCCCAGTGTTTGAATGTCGAAGGGCACAACGATGTTGAGGGAAAGAAGAACAAAAGGAAGAAAGTAAAATCCATCTAGAACTTGACAATAGCTAAACATAAACATTGGAATTTTCTCATCTTTCTTTTTAGTTTTTGCCTCTAAGAACTTATCAAATATTTACAAAAATAGCACAATTAAATGTTGTTGTCAATTATTTTTCATTTAAGAATGGCTGTATCCTTTTAATAAATGTCTGTAGTCTCTACCTTGTATTTGATTGACTTGTATTTAGCTATTTCTCAACTTTGAATACATAGACTCTTTGATTTCAACAAAAATCAAGACAGTTATGTACTACTTGGAACATCTCATGTTATTGAATGATTTCTTCAGGAAAGAAACATTCCAGGAGTTGGAGCATCCCGTAAAGACGACGTGCAGTTTTGCTGCAGTTAAGAACACAGGCAGTGGGGCCGGCAGAACTGGCGTCTCCATCTGCTCGGGCGCAGTACCGAGTGAGATACTGACCATCGAAGCCTCACAGTCAGGGGGATATTAGTGCCCACCTCATACGCTTATGAGAATTAAGTGAGACGATGCACGCAGCTAATTTACACAGCCCCCATGCTTAGGGATGACGCAGGAAATGGAAGCTATTAATAAGAAGTCACTCTCTCGCAGGGCCACACCCACTGCGCTGCCGCCGGCCACGCTGGGCAAGACCACCCACAATTTTGCCGGCATCACGACTAGAAAATGACCACCCTGGCGTGACCCGCTCAGCACTGCGTCTTCCTCGTCATTGCAGATTGATGGCTTCCGACTTGGTTGACCAAGAATTATGTACATTCACGTAATGAATCAGAAACTCTCTGGGTGCTTCCAGGAACATACACTCAATACCTGAAAATTCTGAAAATCAGCCCAAACATGATCTCTTTGATGCTTCAGCCAGGCACCTCCAATTACCTGCTGAATTTTTACTACATCTCCCAGAAGGGCATTGAAACAGCATAAAAACCCCAATGTTAACACTCATAGCAAACCTCACACGCGTTTGACCCCCCGACAACTCACCCTGTGCTTCTCCTTTTAACACCTTTGACCTCTGAGCCACCCTGTGAGCTATTTGGTGTCCCCATTTGACAGGAGAGAATATTGAAACCCCAAAGATAAAATGACTTTCCAACATGACTGAGTTAGGAAACGGCACATTCAAATCTGCTCATGATGTAGCTTGAGTAGAAAATCAAACAAATTGTACCAATCTTGAGTTCATTGTATCATGGAAATCTTATATATTTAATTAGCATAAAGAAAAGCTATTGCAAGGGATCATTTAAGGTGCCTCTACAGCTCATATTGGACCGACAGTAGGCTCATTACACTGAAGACAAACGATATGGAAAATAATTTTGTCAGGGGGAGATGTCTCCATGTCCATTAATGAAGGAGTCCACAGCCATGGGAAGAAGGTAAAATCGAAGATGACTCATACTGCCATCCTTTGTGCTTAAGTGAAATGCACTGCGTGCCCAACACTGCTCACATAATTCCAGAAATCACCGCTGCCGGGTGTGTCTGTCCCTTTGATGTACTAGTGACACTATGGCCACTGCCCTTGCAACATGGCGCGCACTGAGAGCTTGTTCCAAGGGGCCCCTCCCCGCCCGGCTGCTGCAAGTAGGGTCCTGCACCCTCTGCTTGCATTGCAGAATTTTCTTGTAGAATAAGCTGTTTCTGACTCTGTCTCCACTTAATATAACTTGCCACCTTAGGCAGCATGAGACCATCTTAGCCTCGTGGTCAGAGCAGACCCAGGACTCCTGTGTTTGGCTCTGCTGCGGAGTTGCCCTTTGGCTGTAATGGCCTTGGTCGCACGTCTGTCAGACGAATGGATTGGACCAGGCAGGTCTGGCTGCCTCCCTAATTTCGACTTTCTGTGAACCCTGAATTCATTCCTATACCGAATCCTCACTCCAATTTTAGTGAGAAAAACAAGAAGGCATCAAGCAAATCCCAACAGCAACGCTAACACTTACTTTTCAAAACACCTGGTCTATGGTATCTTCAGGTGGGATGTGTGCGGCCAGTCCCCCCACGGTCACCCTGCCTCTGCGAGAGGACAAACGCTGCTCAGGATGAAGTCTCGGAGGCACCGGGACATCCTCAGTCTCCAACACACGACTAACCGTTTTCGCAGCGTCGCATTCACTGAGGCACACCAGGGACGTCCAACACCGAGAAGTCAGACCTAGGAAGGTTTTTAACTGACTCGATTTACTGAAAAATCTATCACCAAATATACTTAATTCTGGAGCATTTTGGTTTAGAAATGCTTCATTGTGTTTGTTCAATCATTCATTTATTTATGAATTCATTCTGTGTCTTTTTCTAAGCTTTCTGTTTCTCAGCTCTGGTTTATTAATCCTGCTATCTTTTTTTTAATCATGGGGCTTACATGCTGACAAAGCACTTGCTCTCTTGCCTAATTTTATAAACTGTTCAGCCGTGCCCTTATTCACTGTTTTCTTTTAATTATGTATTCTTGTTAACCTCCGTATGCATTCAAAGTTGCAGATTACCATTGACACAGTATTAATTAAAGCATATAATTTATGACATTGGAGCTTGAAATTAATAAGTGACAATGCAATTACATGGTTTGCCTAATTGTCCTTCAGTAGTGGAGAGATTGACATTTGGAGCAGCGTTAGAAGCTAGAAGCACTCATAAACTCCCAATAGCTTTGAAAGTAATCACGGGAGAATCTAAAGAAACCATCCCATTTCAAGGGACAGAATGCTGGGCACTTAAGTGGGAGGACAATTATCTTTTCTCTTCTTATTAACAGTTGGAATTTATGGTGGAGAAGTTCATTTTAATAATCTGAAAGTAGCTTGTATTGTCTCTAATTTGTGTTGTGCAAAACTTTTAATAAATTGGTAAACAAAGCTTCTGTCCTTTGGGTGTTTTAAATTTCATCCTTGTTGCTTTTCTATGTTATTGTTTCAATTTCTGTGTCCACATCGTTTTTTATGTCTTCAGGTGGAAGGGATGTTAAGCATGTTCTCGTTCTGCCTGAACATTTTCAAATTCAGCGATCTGAGATAGTGTCAACATCCATCCAACGCGTGGTCTTATTTTCTAGAATATATCCCATGACACCAAAATAAGTCACGACTCGTATTTATTGCCTGGTTCAAGGACTATCTCAGTCAAGTGCAGCTTTCTGCTAAGCTTAGACGGTCTCCTGAAGAACCACACTCTCGCCTGATGTCACACTGGCCCCAAGGCGTCGGAGAGCGGACCTTTCCAGTAAGCTGATGAAGACAGCCACCCACGGGACAGCTCGGCACACAGAAAAAGGCTATTTAAACAGGGAATGCATAACGTAAAATGTAAAATTTTTTGTGCAAGTTTGGATTTGAGAATTGAATAACAAAGATCAATTTTTCCTGACACTTAAAAAAGCATATTCTATGGAAGGAAAACAGTTATTTACAATGTCAATAAATTATGAACAAATTATTTGCATTAATATTGTGTTTTATCATACATATAGTAAAATATATTCACAAAATGCATGCATACGTAGTAGGTGTGTCCACGTGTGTGCATGTGTGTGCATCTGTGTGTGTTTGTGACATGGATACAAATGGCCTTCTATCTAGGGCATGTTGATTCTGGAACTCAGTGGTATAGTACTAAATATAGCAAATATTTCCATCAACTTTTTAGAAGTTTCCCCTAAACATATTCAAGTAAAATATAAAGAAAGAAAGAAGCAGAGAAGCCTGCACTGAATTCAGGAACCAGATGGCCTGGGTTCAAATTCTAGTTGTGCGGCCTTAGTGTGATCTTGGATAAAACCAAAATATTGACCAAACAATTTTCTAGTGGAAGGTTTGGTTCAAGTTGAACATATACAGCTTTATCTTCTTTTGCTATTCAAATTTATTTATAAGCATTTACTTTTACTGAATGGGTAATAAATTCATTAGCTATCTTTCAACAAATATTTAAGTAATACATAAAAATGACCAACAATGAAAAGAAGTGGGGCAATTCCATCTCTGCCCACTTAGCCAAGAGACATGCAAACACATGTCCAGAAAAAGAGCACTGCTCAGAGATAAAAAAGAAGCCACTGTTACATACAACGAAATGGATGAATCTCAGAAATATTAGTCCGAGTGAGAAAATCCTTACTTAGAAGGAAAATACATAATTTTTGATTTTCTTTATATGAAAGTGTATGATTCTGTATATTTTGTAAAGTCATGAGATTGTGAAACCATTCACTATGAAATTTTAAAACGTTTTCGTCATCCTGCACGGAAACTTTACAGTAATAAGTGGCAGCACCCCAATCCCTCCGACCCCCCGTCCCTAGCAGCCACCAGTCTACTTTCTGTTTTTATTACTTTGCCTTTTCTGGACGTTTCATATGAGCGGATCACACAATATTTAGCCTTTTTGGTCAGTCTTCTTTTACTGAACATAAGGATTTCCAGGTTTACCTGTGTTAGGGCACATGTCATGCTTCATTACTTTCTTGGCTGAATAATATTCCATTGTATGAATATACCAAGAACTACTTATCCACACATCCATCAGCTGATGGAAGTTTGGCTTGTTTACATTTTTTGGCTATAATAAATAATGTCACTATGAACATTTATGTACACATTTTTGTGCAAACATGTTCTCAATTCCTTTGGGTGTATACCCAGGAGTAGAGTTGCTGGGTCATTTGGAAACTCTATGTTAACTTTTTGAGAAAGTGCCACGTTATTTTCCATATTGGCTGGAGCATGAATTCACGTTAGCTATAGATCTGAGGGACCCACTTTCTCTATATCTGCAGCAAAACTTTTTTATTTTCTATTTTTGTTTTTATTATAGTCATCAGGTATGGATGAGATGTGGTATTTAATCTTCATTTTTATTTGTATTTCCCTAATGACTAATGTTGTTTAGCATCTTTTCGTATGCTCTTGGTCACTTATACATGTTCTTTAAAGAAATGCCTATTCCTTTGTTCATAATTTGGTCGGATTATTTGTCTTTTTATTGTTGAATTGCAAGAGTTCTTTATATATTCTGTATATTAGCCCTTATCGAATATATGATTTGCAAGTTTTTTCTCCCATTCAGTATGTTGTATTTCCATTTCCTTGAATGTGTCCTTTGATGAGAAAAGGTTTAAACTTTGATGAAATCCGATTTAGCTGTTTTTAGTTTGGTTGCTTGTGCTTTTGGTATCATATGTATGAAACTGTTTCCCAATTCAAGGTCATGTATATTTATACTTGTACTTCCTTCTAAGAGTTTATAGTTTTAGCTCTTGTGCTTAGATGTTTCATCCTTCATATGCTAGTTTTTGTTTATGCTGTAAGGGTTCAAATTCATTCTTTTGCACGTGGATATCCAATTGTTCTAGCACAATTTGCTGAAATAACAGTCCCTTCTCCGTTGAATGGTCTTGGAACGCCTTGTGAAAACTCACATCAACAGATACCTGAGGGTTTATTTCTGTGCTCTTCAGTTGATTCCACTGCTCCATGTTTTTGTCTTTATGCCACTACAACATGGTCTCAGTTAACGTACCTTTGTAGGAAGTATTGAGGGCAGGAAGTCCAAGACCTCCAACTTTGTTTCTTATTTTCAAGATGGTTTTGGCTATTTGGGGTCTCTTGCATTTTCGTATGAATTATAGAATTAGCTTGTCCATTTCTGAAAAAAAATCACAGTTTGAATTTTGATTGGGATTGCACTGAATCTGTGTATCTGTTTGGGGAATATTGCCACCCCATTCATGATACAGGATGTCTTTCCACTTATTTAGGTATTATTTAATTTCTTTCTACAATGTTTTATAGTTTTCTTATTATACAAGTCTTGTGGTTCTTTGGTTAAATTTCCTCTTAAGCATTTTATTCTTTCCAATACAATTGTAAATGGAATTGTTTTCTTGATTTTCTTTTCAAGTTATTCCTTTCCAGTGTAAAGAAAAGCAACTGAGTTTTGTATATTGACCTTGTATCCTGCAACTTTCCTGAACCAATTAATTGCTCTAATGTTTTTTCTGGATTTTTTAGAATTTTACATATATAAAATCATGTTGTCTGTACCTAAAGAAAGTTTTACTTAATCCTTTCCTAGCTGGATGACTTTTATTTTATTTTATTACCTAGTTTTCCTGTCTAGAACCTCTTGCACAGTATTAAATAAGAGGGCCCAAAATGAGCATTGTCGTCTTGTTCCAGTTTGGGGAAAAAAAATTCAGTCTTTAATCATTAAACAGGATACTAGCTGTGCAGTTTTTCATAGATGTCCTCTATCAGGTAGAGGAAGCTACTTTCTATTACTCGTTTTTTGAGTGGTTTTTATCATGTTGAATTTCATCAAATGTTTTCTCTGTATCTATTTAGATGGTCGTGTATTTTTCCCATTATTCTAGTAATATGTCATGTCACAACCTGCTATTTCACATTGGTTTTCTTGAGTTGAAACAACCTTGTATCCTGCTACTATTTTGTTAAGCATTTCTGTGTCTATATTCATGCAGATATTGGTCTGTTTTTTAATTTTCTTTTCTTTCTTTCTTTCTTTTTTTTTTTTTTTTTGAAGAATTTATCTAGTTTTGGTATCAAGATAATACTGACTTTAAAGAATGAGTTAGAAATATTCGTTTTTTTCTCTTCTCTTTTTTGGAAAAGTTTGAGAAGGATTAGCATTAGTTTTTATTTAAGGAATTGGTAAAGTTTACCAGTGAAGCTACCTGGTCCTAGGCTTTCTTTGTTGGAAGATTTTTTTTTATTACTAATTCAATATTTTTATGTGTTATAGGTATATTTAGGTTTCCATTTCAAGTAATTTTGGAATTTGTGCGTTTTTAGGAGCTTAGCATTTCATCTAGATTACCTAATTTGTTATTATAGAATTGTTCATTGTATTCTCTTATTTAATACTTCTGTCAAATCCGTAATTCCTCTTTAATTCCTGATCTTAGTAATTGGAGTCTTCTTTTTTGCAATCATCATTTTAGCTAAAGGTTTATCAAATTTAACTTTTCAAAGTAACAACCTTTGGTTTTATTGACGTTCGTATTGTTTTTCTAGTCTCCACTTTGATTTTTATGCTTTAATCATCACTATTTTCTTCCATCTGCTTTCTTTCCATTTCGTTTGCTCCTACCTAGTTTACCGAGAGAGACACTACTGGTGTGAGATCAGCCGTCTTCGTACGCGCGTTTCCAGGTACGCGTTGCCGTCTGAGCGCGGCTTTCACCGCGTCCGGTTTCAGTACGCTCTGCTTCCATTGTTTTTAATTGCAAAGTATTTTCTAGTATCCCTTGTGATTTCCTCTTTGACCTATCCCTTATTGCGGAGTGTATTTTTAAATAGTCAAGTATTTGTGAATTTCTTCCTTTTGTTACTGGTTCAGTTTTGGCCCATTGTCGGAGAGCATACTTTGTAAGATACTAATACTTTAAACATTCATCCAACCTGGTTTTATGGCCTAACATACGATCCATGGAGGGAAATGTTCTAGATGCACTTGCAGAGAAAGTGGTGGCCGTCTGCCCTGAGAGCAGGGGTTAGGCTTTGAGCTCAGCAAGACACGGGGGCGCGAGAATGTCCATCCCGAGCGAGGCGAGCCCGGAGCTGGGGGTCCTGTCCAGAGACGCGGAGGGAGGAGCCTGGCACCCACAGTGCACACGGCGCCCGGCGGGGCTGAGACTGGCGCGGGGCGCAGCAGGGCGGGGCAGAGGAGAGGAGTGGGCTGAGCGTGGCAGGTGGCGGGGACACCGGGCGAGGGCGGCTCCGGGGCGCGGCCTCGGACTAGGAGCGCGCAGCTGGCCCGGCCTGTCCGGCTCTTCCCTCCTGTTCCTCCTTCCACCCGCGCCCTTCCCTTCCTCCCAAGGACAACACTGGACATGACCTGTAGCAGGTGACCCGGTCGGGTCCCTAAGTCAGGGATTATTTCAAACCGCCTCATCAGATTATAGGTGGCAGTTTTCCATAGTCAGCCAAGCGCCGGTCCTCGCTCCAGGTCTCTGTCGAGAACCGCGTGAAGCGGAGCGGGCGAGGTGTTCTCCGTGGTGGCCAAAGCCTTTTCACGCTTTCCAAAGCAACAGGAATGTTAACTTGCGCAAGAACTGATCCCGGGGTTGAAACTGCAAATTTAGGATAACAAACAATAAATACACTTAGACCGAAAAGCTCCGATGTTAAGGATTTAGCTCTGAGGACTTCGGAGAATGGAGGGAGGAATCACAACCTACTCAGGCTGGGCGGGTCTGGGCGGTTCGGCCGCAGCGGCGAGGGCAGGTCCCTGCTGTGCTGAGGACCCCCACAGTCCGGCAAAGGGTGCTGGGTCCCCAAGCCACTGCGCGGCAGAGATTAGTGTCAAGTTGAGTGGGAACATCCATCCTCTACCCCAGCGCACTCTCCCATTATAAATCATATCACATATCCATAAAAATCAGGTTGCCCACGGGGTTTGGTTTCCTGGGGGTGATATCACTTATGGCAGTGGTCCCCAATCTTCTTGGCACCAGGGACTGGTTTCATGGAAGACAGTTTTTCCCAGGGAGGAGGAATGGTTTCAGGATGATTCGAGCACATTACATTTACTGTGCAGTCAATCCTCTCTGCTGATGATAATCTGTATTTGCAGCCGCTCCCCGGCACTAGCATCACCGCCCCAGCTCCACCTCATATCATCAGGCATCAGATTCTCATAAGGAGCCACAACCTGGATCCCTCCATGCTCAGTTTACAGTAGGGTTCGCGCTCCTATGAGAATCTAATGCAGCTGCTGATCTGACAGGGGGCGGAGCTCAGGCGGTGACGCGAGCGATGGGGAGTGGCTGTAAATACAGGTGAAGCTTTGCTGGCTGGCTCACCTGCGGCTCGCCTCCTGCTGTGCAGCCGGGTTCCTAACAGGCCACGGATTAGTACTGGTGTGCAGGCCCGGGGTTGGGGCCACAGGCTTACAGGACAGCAGCTAGAGAAAGAAAGAAGCCGCCCTCTCAGTCAGGTGCCATTTAACTTTAAAGACGGATTCTTGCACCCTGTGATCTTTTGAAAAATTGGAAAATGCTGACAACTTTACTTTCTCCCAGCATTTTCAACTTATGAGGCTTCTGGGGAGAAATATTCACCCTGAAATTCGAGTGGCTCTGGAGCCCCACAAAATTGAATAAAATTCTATTGAGTGAAATAAATGTTCACGACTACCCACTCGCACAGACTCTGCAAGCAAACGGGTCTCCAGCTGGCACTTGGCTGTCAGGGGAGGAGCAGAGGAAGGTGACAAATGCAGAAAACTTTCTTACAAATGTATAGAAGGCAATTCCACAGTGAGCGTTTTTTATCAATATCCATTTCAATGTATTTGCATCTTAGTCTCTCATATGGCGCCCATGAACAAGTAGGGCCTAACAAAGAAATCTTACCCCGTAAATAGAAAAAAGTTTTTGAATCTGGGGGAACATCAGCACAATGGAGTTGTCATCTGTTACAGGAAGTGAAACTTCTATCGTCCTCTCCTTCCTCCCTCCCTTCGGTTTTCCTTCCTCCTCTGTCCTTCCTCCCTTCCCTCCTTCCTTCCTTCCATCTGTCTGTTTTCCCTCCAATACGCAATGCAGAGATCAATACACCTCTGAAAGACAAAAGGAAGACGGAAACAGCTGTAAGCTTCCTGGAGTTGAGGCTGTAATCCTGGTGAATAATGCTGCTGTCATAACAGCGGGGATAATTTAATGCTGGCACTTAGCAACATGATAAATAGCTTGTCAGACATCAGCAGCAACAGAGTTGACTGAACTGCCCATGACAAGTTCTGAAATATTAATCTTCTGTTAGACCGAGGCTGTGCTGGGAGGGAGGCCCAGGGTGCCAGCTGCAAAGACAGATTCAAATATAAGCAAAGGCAGTATAATTTTTAGCACAAAGTTTTTTTTTTATTATTTTGCTTTAAAATATTTTATCTGTGAAGCAATGACTCAAAGGTTCAGATAGTTCCACTTTAGAGAAAATGATTGACTCTTTTAAATGACTGGAGACTTTTTTTATCAAGGGTGTGCAACCTGGCCAGTATTTCCCTGTCTTCCTCCCTAAAATGTGTTTCTACTCATCACAATTTGATTTACAGGATGCATGTTGGAGTTCAAATATCTCATTATAGGAATTAATTCATACACCCCCTTTTTCCTAGTGACAACTTTAGTCTTATAAAAAGACACATAGACTTTAATATATAAGAAAATTAGTGAAAACATCTTTAGCACTTACCATATCAAATGATGTACATGAATTTCCAATTTGTCTATTTTTAATGCAATTGGTTTTTGCCTCATATTTGTCTACATGCAATTGTCCTATAGGAAACCAAACTTTACCTATTAGATGTAATTTGGGGGCAAGAATGAGTGAGGATGGTGAGAGAGGAAGTGGGTAAAACAAAATTATTTATAGCCTGTCTTTTCCCAAAAAGGTCTTGAAATGGCCAACAAGAATATGTATGGCAATAATTGAAGCATATAAGTAAAATGTAAATTAAAAGGTGGGAAATAAAAGAATTTCTTTTATTATATGGTTTTCCATTCTTGCATATGTCTTACATATTTTTCTTCCTCCACAAAAAGCTTTCAGGTGTGTATATGAATATTACAAATTGATGCAAGGAAATGAATAATAGAGAAGGGGAGTTGATACTTTTTGAAGACTGGCGTTGTTTTGGGGGAGGTTGCAGAGGACGGACGTGTGCACCCTTGCCTGACATGTGGTGGTGTCTGGACCCAGCCGGCCTCCTGGGAGCCTCGTCCCAGGGCCCACTCTGCCCGGCCACCGGGGCCTTGCTGATTCACTGCATTGACTCCAGCTAGGCAAAGTCTTCTAATACAAGTGTGCTGATTATTTATGTCTCCATCATGTTTCAAATATCAGCAAAGCAGCTGAGTTTCATTTAAAAGTAGGATTATTTAAGGGTCATTTCAGATTGTTTCAGAAAACTCCTCTGTTCTCTGCTGAGAAGTCAGCCCTCGCCTGCCCTGAGGGCCCTGGGAAGTGCGGAGGAGGAAAGAAGGATGTGTTTGCTCTTCGATAGAAGGTATCCACTTACAAATACAGTAGCAATGTTACTGTTTCCATTTCCTGCGTCTCTTCAGGAGCTGAGTGAATCCACTTTAGAGAGCATTGGGAGGAAAAGGCGGCTTGCCCACCCGACCTCCCGGTCCCACCGCTCTATGAGAGACACCTGCCTCCCATATTCCTGGTGCCTATTTTAATTTCATAAATCTGGATGGGAAAATAAAGTTTTGGAATATTGGCTAATTATCTGCACCATATCAGGGCATTCAATGTGCAATCCGCCTCTTCCTATTTAGCACTTTATTTGATTCTGCCACCAATTACCGTCGCACTGAACTGATTCCCAAGGTACCAATTTCTCACGGTGACTGACACGGGTGCCGTTTCCATAAGTACCAATTGACCTAGGTGGAGGCGATTAGCACACGCGGAGGGTCCTGAGAGAACTCTAGTCTACGCGGTCTTGCCGCTGGAGGTGGGAAAGGAACAGTCAGGCTTCCGCGTCCAGGCCTCGTCCATCGGAGCCCAGCGGCGCCATGGCAACGGCACTCGCGGTGGGAGCCTCACCTGGTCCCGGGGACATTTCTTCTAATCACCTGCAGGAGCGGAGAGCCAGGCTGAGTGACTGGGTGGCTCCGCACCTCTGGGTGCTTCAGGAGGCCGGAGAGTGTACTCAGCACAGTCCTCGTGACATGTCTGGGCGCTTTTATATGAAAACAGAGTTCATTTAGCAGTGAGGTTAAAAATGTCCAAAAAATTTCCCTACAAATATTGGTACATTGCTGCCAAAATATGCTGGGAATGTGGGAGATGGGGATTTTGAGTTTCATCTTCAAGATGTAATGGACCATTCAAATTACAACCATAGTGCATCCCTGTAGTGTGAGAATGGAAGAGATGTGTGCGTATGTGTGAACACACACACGCTTACACACACGTCAAGGGAGACAAAGTCAGCATCTTTGAAAAGAGCGTGTATTTGCACCGGCTTTAGGTTTTCCCTGTCTCTGACCCGGAGAAGGCACACATTTAAGGAAACTTCTCCCCTGTCACTCCGCACATGGAGACGTTAGGTGTGAATCCCGAAGAAAGCACAGGTCAGTTTCAACGGGGTCACTGACAGTCACGCAAAGCGTAAGTTTTAGGGATTTTGCAGGAGGCATTCGGCATGACCAGCTGCTGGGGAATTACACTGGTAGGCTTGGAGCTAAATATATCTTGACTCTTTGGTGAAGTTCTATACCTTTTATAGATGTGAGTGTCATTTACAGCCAGAAGCTGATAAAGTGAATGAAAAATGAGTCTGTGGTATCGACTTGTCAAATGATTTCACTGAGAGGGAAGATTGGGATGCATGGCAGGGAAGTCGGTTCCCAAACCACCAATCCTGATGATATTAATTGTCCCTGATCTAGGAAGCTGGCACAAATAATTCTGTCAAAAGATTTACTGTGCAACATTAGATGCTATTTACTGATAAATGATGGGGCACTTCATTAGCTAATGTTGAAAAATCATGGTAGACACAACAGAATTATTAGGGCTTGTATAGAAATCCTATTCTATAATGAGTTATTACTTTAAAATAATAGCAGCAATATGTTACAATTAGGCACTCTAAAAAGGAGCCTTCCACGAGAAAGGTGTCAGCATTGAGTGATCCCCTGAACCGCTGCTCATTACAAATGAATTCTACGGCTGCCATCCATCAAAACTCCACTTTCATTAACTAATTAAAGAACACAACAAAGTTGCACGGGCCAGCATTACTCTAGGTTATAGTGAGTTATAAACCTGGCACAGTGAGGCCATGGAGGATTTTCATATCTTTTCTTTCTTTTTTTTTTTTCAGCTATGCTAATGCCGGTGGCAGCTCTGCTCCTGGGTGTCATTTGTCGTGGTGCAGGCAGATAGTCATTAGGTGCAGAGCCGGGCAATGCTCTGAAAGGCACGGCCCCCTCTGCCTCCTACTCAGGTTCCTCTCCATAAACAGCTTGATTAGCTAAAATGTAATTAGGAATACTTTCACAAGACTTTAATTTCTGTGCATCAGTTGACTCTCACTTTTGCTTTGCTTTGGGTTATTCCTCTTAGAAACATAAAAACAAACAAACAAAAAAAACCAGAGTACTAGACTGCTAAAAAATAAGGGATGAGATTTAGAATGATATTTCTATTAGGAAAAACCTTCACGCCCTCAGGCATGAGAGTAAGCATCAAAATTTTGCTCATAGGATTATATATTTATGTGCATTTGACCCTTTATCCCCAAGTGGAGCTCATGGAAATCGATCCACAGCATTCCAGCTTTCTGGAGCCTAAACAGATATTTACAGTTATGAGATTTGAGCTTATACAATGGCCGCTACTCCTTGTGCACCTGCTGGAGGCCGGTCCAGTTCTAGCCGGCCACGCCTGCCAGTTAAACTTCCGCCAACTGCATCTGGTAAAGATAATCTGGAGTGGCAGGCGGAGAAAGGCCGCCAGACTCAGGGGATGGAGCACCTTGCCCAAGGTCGCCGAGTTCCCGAGAGGCAAAGCCGGGAGGGTGTGAACCTGGCGCTGAATCTGCGCGGCTTTCTGGAGTTGGCATTATTTGTCACGCGCACTGTTTGCTTTTGCTGTCAGGGAATTTAATGTTGAAACTGAAGCAACATCAGATTTCACGCAAGAAGTACCGATGATTGCTCTTTTCTGAATATAATTGCAGTCATCGTGGATGTTTCTGTTAGTTGTCAAAAAATCCAGGGAAAGGACATAGATGGTTTTTATAAGATAATATATTTTCACTTGGTTCACATTGAAGAGATTTGACAAGGACAGCATGTTTGTCCCTGGTTAGAACGATTGGAGCCTGCAAGGAGACGTCTAAATTGATTTGAATTTCAACACCCTTATCTTAAGACGTTTAGGAATAGGAAAGTTTTATGATTTATTACCAAAGGCCATAAAATCTCTTGGTGAAAAAATGCAGCCGCAGCACATGCCTGTTGACCTCATCTGCTTCCAAGTTATTTTGATACACTTAAAATCACGTACACTTTTGAAATTGTGGAAATTAATTATTGACATTTGTTAAGTTATGCCTGGAATTGGAATGTCGACCCTCCATAATAGAAAGGAGTTGGGTCCTCTTTATTGCTTTTTATAATGTGGTCATAAAAGGAGTAAAAACCACAGGAGACCAGTTGAAAGAGTAGCACAATGCAAAGATTTCTAAGACAGTACTTTGATGTTAAAAGGCAGGATATCTGGAATTAGTATACACGGCTTGATACAGGTAGTTTATTAACTGTACAACATAAAACTAGTAAGTGGGGATTGTGTATTTTCTTCTTTAAATATGGGCCTTCTAATGAGGCATATCAAACTCCCCTACCCACTTACTGGCTACAGAACCTTCCTTCACATCTCCCAATGAGTATTCCCTGTGTAGTTGGCAAAGATGGTATTGAATTTGGCAAATTTAAGATAATAACTAAAAACATACATTGCTTCCCTAGAATAATTCCTCAAAGTTAGGATTATTGAATTTTATTTAATTTTCATGTAAAGAAGCAAGACAGATGTTACAAGGAGATAGGAGTCTCCTCAGTCTACTACAATTGTGTTACACTTTGAGACAGAATCATTTTTCAGACCAGAGAAAACACAGCTGTAATATCGAAGGGCCAACATTGACATCACTCTTAGACAATATTAGGTGTCATCATTGGAACTGCCAATCAGAAGTCTAGGCTTCTGAGAAGGAAGCAAAATCTAGAGCTTACCCCAGGGACAGGTCCTCCCAGGAACATCTCAGAAGGATTCCCTTCCTCTACGCATCCCTACACTTGCCGGAGAGTTCCACCAGGATGAGCCCCAAATTGTAGAAAAGCTTTGCATTATGTTACTTCCCACTAAATGTGTTGGGAAAAGAAAATGAATTTAATGACAAATGAATTATGTTAAAAAGCTGTGGTTTTTAAAGCCCAGTTAGGAAGACATTTCATTGAGCTTAGCAGGTATACAAATGATCAGAGTGTCAGATTCCCTTTTCTGGTGTGGGTGGGGGCAGAGAAAGCAGCGAATGCGGAACAGGTCAGTGGAGAGGCAGAGAAATAGGTCATGGGCTTTGCCGCAGTTGTCCATCCTTGTGGTGGGAACCACTGGGTTTGGACGGGGAAGCTGAGGCCTTCCTGGAACAGACATACGGACGGGGCTAAGCCTCACCTTGTCCTGCCCACACTTACCTGTGGAGCACACTGTAAATACAGAAGTTCCTCTCTCCCACTGGCCTAGATGATTATTTGTGCTCAAGTTTATAAGGTGAAACCAGAAAGGAAATAATGTCAAAGGTCCCATGGAAATAGGTAATCAGTGGTTGTCCCCTGCCTTAAATGACTCCCATGGGCTGCTGGCACCGGAACATTCTCCACCTACCCTGCGGCTCTGCCAGCTTGTGGAGGGGGACCCGGGCTCAGAGTGTGCCTCTGACAGATCACCGGGTCTCACTCTATTGCCCTGGTGTCGGTTGACATGGCAACCCTTGGCTGACTTTAAAATAGTTTGATCTGTGGTATATGCTGATTTGATAGGTTGTATTTATTGATGCTGGTCTAAGTACTGTATTTAACTAGACAGATAACACTAGCTCAGTCCCTTTAAGCAGCATCTGGTTAATATAATATGGTCCCATAATTCATTTTTAACTCCCCTAATTGCTCCAGTTATTTCATCATTACAAATATTCGGAATCCAAGGAAAAGAGCAGGGATTCTTCCGCCCAGACCGAGGACTCCAGCGTGGGCGGAGGCAGTGCTAATCTAATTAGAAAGGTAGCCGAGCTGAACCGCTGCATTTTCTCATGCTTAGCATTCGCAAGTTGGGTCCCAGCAGATGCGCTGTGAAATTAATTTCCTCTGGTGTAACCAGAAACTCTCTGTTATGCAATTTCCATTTCACAGATGATAACCTATTATCACTTTATTCAAGGAAAATGTGTTAATAGCCACAAGGAAAATTGAATTATTCATATTTGCTCATTTCTATTCTGAAGCAAGCTCTTCTCCTTTCATGCACTGGGAGAAGGCTAATGTAAACATGACCGGATCCTTGTAAATTGGCTTGTAGAAGAGGCTGTTAGCGCACTGCCTGGGGAGCCGGGATGGGGGAGCCTGATCCCGGCGCAGCGCGGGCATGTGGGAGGCAGGCAGCGACCAGGTGGCGGTGCGCGCTGACGGCAGCCAGGTCAAATGCGTCAGCTGTCGTCTCACCACTCCAGCAGTGTTGTGACGCAGGAGACACAGAGGCAAACGCCACGTAACAAGTGGCTGCAGCTTCCCAGTCTGAAGCCCCGGCTGCCGCAGGCCCTGGGAAAGCAGAACCAGGCCTGGGCGAAAGGAGGAGGCCACGGGGGGCGGGGACACTCCCCCGGGAACCCACCCAGCCCTGCCCCCACGGGGTGTGCAAGGCAAGTGACCCATGTGTCTAGAAACCACTTTGGATCAGGGTCTCCTCTGAGATCACCCACAGAGGAGACTCACTTAAGCTTCCTGGTAGCTACAATTTCTGGTTTTCTTCTACGTCCAGAACTCTGTGGTCAGTAGTTTCTTTCCCTGCAGCTAATCACAGGGCAGGTGAGATTTGAACCCTTAGGAGTTACCAGGTGTCTGGGTCCCTCTGCCGACTGATCTTCCCCTAAATGCCGCTGACTCCACCCGCTTCCGTGTCCAAAACAGAGGCAGGATGTGCTCCAGCGCAAATGCACGCGCACACCACGTTTCGTTACCGATTGGGCCTCTGATCCGTGTCCCCATCTCCTGCATGCTGAGCAAGGGGACAAAGCCAAGGCACAGGCTCCTTCCCCGCTGCCTGGCTGTGACACAGGGCAGGTCTCCCCGGCAACGCCCGCCCTTGCCCCTGCCCCTCGCTGGGGAAGCTCCACCCCCAGGGCCCCAGCACCTGTGCCCCTGGGCTTATGTACCACGTGGCACCCGCTGAGGAAAGGCCCAGCGCCGCTGGGGAGAGGACAGAGGGACGGGGACACCTGTCGAGATGGAGAGAGAATGCCACAGGGTGACGCCAGCGCACGTTTGAGTTTCTCTCTGAGCATCCCTGCTGAAGAATGGGACTGCCAAGAGCAAAATGGTGACAAGTGTTGTCTAAAAAGTCAAGAGGGCGGTGGTGATCTGAGGGAGGCGATGGGCTCAGGCGGCTCCAAATGCCCCTTCCCTGCCGCCTGCGGGTCGCGGGCAAATCGCGTGAACTCCTGCTTCCCTCCCGGTCCGCGGTGCAAGGCTGACGGTACCAGGACCACGCGTTCACCTGCTCAGCTGGTCCTTGGGCGTCTTGGGTTCTCCTGCTCTTTCCCTGGGAGGTACTAGGTGGCCGAGAGGGTGAGTTCCCTGGTTTCTGAGAGTTTCCCTTCTGCATCTGAGACTCAGAGAAATCAAACCAGATCTGCTCCAAGTCTGAGGAGGAAACAGGCCGGCGGCAGCTGGGCAGAGGAAGGGCAGCGCTCCTGGGCAGGAGGGCAGTTCTCGCTCAGAGCCCGCTGAGCCCCCAGGGCCTTCCCATTAGGGAGGGAGGTGACAAGCTCCAGGGGTGGTGGGGGGCCGGGAGGCTCAGGCGGTTTGGGGAAGAGCTGGCTCTGGGGAGAGGGAGGGATGTCGTTGGCGGCGAGCGCCACTGCCTGGGTTTCATCCAGAAGGATGGGGGCAGAGTCAGGGCAGAGGTCTGAGCGAGAGGGAGTGGGGAGGACGCTGGCCGGCGGGACGAGGACCTGCAGATGCCCAATCCCCCGCGTCCCCCCAGAAGTGCTGCTGAGAGAGGAGGTGCGGTCTGCAGGGAAGGCCTGAGGGAGGGGCTGACTTGAAGGACGGCAGGGGCTCCGAGGACTCTATAGAAAACTGTGTCACAGCCCTCGGCAGAGTAAATACTTGACCCGCCAGGGACCTGACGTGTCCTCCCAGGGACTGGGCTGGGGCCTCTCACCCCACCGCCCAGAGGTCACCCAGGGTGCTGTGGGCTTCAGAGCCCTCTTTGTTGTTTGAAAATTAATATTCTTCTCATTCTAAGGCATGATCAACAAAGACATCATAAAAATAAAGAGGAAGCTTTTTGAAGATCGTAAAAATGAAGAATAAATTGAATTCACTTATGCTGTAGATATAATTCTCTTGTTGCACTTTTGAGAATATCAGTCTCTGGTGCTGGCATATCAGAACAAAAGAATTCTGAATATATTAATACAAATATATATATTCTGATCAGACTTTAGTTCTTAGGTATTTATGAGCATAATTATTGTCGGAGCAACAGAGACAACGTCTCTCTGTACTAGAAGCTCCTTCAGACGCTCCCGACACTTGTGCACAAAGAGTTATTGCAGGAGCTTTAAAGTCGTTAGTTTTATGACTAATTAAAATAAATATCTAAAGCATAATGTATTCTGTTGTTTACCTTGATCTTTAATATTAAGTATTTTAAACTCATTTTATTAATATATGCAAGATTTTCTTTAGATATATAAAGCAAATTGCTGTAATGTACAGTGTAATATAGATTGATAAAACAAAGTCATTATTTTTAGGGCCAGCACGCAGCCATCACATTGCCCCGCACGTCATTTCTTAATTGAATGCTTTATATTGAGATGACGGTGGAGTCACATGCAGGTGTGCAGAGTAACAGAGAGCCGTCCTATGTGTCACTTATCCATCTTCCCCGGAGGGGAACATCTGGAAAAACTGTAGGACAATATCACTGCCAGGAAATAATTGACACGGATGCAATCTATCTATCATGTTTGGATTTGCCCAGTGTTATATGTACTTTCGTGTGTGTTTAGCTCTATGTGTTAATAATTGTATCATATGTGCTAATTTGTGTATCCACCAAGACAGCCGAGATAACAGCACCCACCAACACAGGGTCCTGCCCCACACAACCACACCAGCCCTCTGCCTCCTCCCACCTCCCACACCCTCCATCCTCAACCCCTGGGCACATCAGAACTTTTTGTCAAAATATTATAAAAATGGAATTGTAAATTATGCACACTTTTGGGATTTGGCTTTTCTTCACCCAATGTAATTTCCTTTAGACTCATACAAGTTGTCGTGTGTGTCAGTAATTCCTGTTTATTGCTGAGCAATATTCCAAGAAATGATGTACCACAGTCTGTTGATTCATTCAGTCACTGAAGGACATCGAGGTTGTTTACAGTTTGGGGGCTGTCACAGCTAGGGCTCCTGTGCCCATTCTTGCTCAGTATTTTGTATGAACCTAAGTTTCCCTTTCTTTGGGATAAATGCCAAGAAATCAATTTCAGTTCTGGCACTTGTAGTGGTTTTTGAAGAGATTGCCAAACCCTTTCCCAGAGTGGCCGTTTTGCCTTTCTGACGGCGCTGTGTCGGTGACCCATCTGATCAAACTTGGTGTTGTCAGCCTTTTTTCAATTTTAGCCATTCCGATGGGTGTGTAGTGGCATCTCGTGAGGTTTTAATTTGCATTTCCCTAATGGCTGATAAGGTGGAACATCTTCTCATGTGCTTATCAACATCTGCATGTCCCCTGGTGAAATGTCCGCTTCTGTCTCGTGTCCATTTTCAAATTGGATTGTTTTATCACCGCTGCGTTTTGGGAGTCCTGTGTATATTGTAGAAACGTTCTTTGTGAGGTATGTGACTTGCAAATGTCTCTGCCAGTCCACTGCTCGCGTTTTCACACTCCCAGCAGGGCCTTAAACAGAGCAAAGCTTCTAGCTTTGGTGGCGGCTAATTTACCAGCTTTTCTCTTATGGATTATGCTTTTGGTGTCAAGTTTAATAGTTAGTCCCAGGTGTAGGAGATTTTCTCCATTGTTTCTTTCCTGAATGTTCTGTATTTTCATTTTTTACAGTTAAGTCCTATTAAGTTTTCTGTTCGGTCCCATTGAACCATGAACCTACCGTTGCGTAAGTACCAGATGTATCCATTGTTGTTGCTATTTCCTGAGACTCAGTGTCAGGGAGAATGATTTTCCACTCTAAATGCTTACCTTTATGGATTCTTTTAGCTACTGTAGGGCCTGTGCTTTTAGAAATTTTAGAATACACTTGTCTAGAGAACATTTGGCTGGGATTCTGATGGGAATTGCATTGAACCGATCAATCAGTTTGGGGGTAGTTGACCTTTCTCTATGTTGAGTCTTCCAATCCATGAGCCTGTTGCCTCTGTTTATTTAGATCTTTGATTTATTTTCACTAGCATTTGGTAACTTTCAGCATCCAGATCCAGTATGTGTTATGTTATATTTATGCCCAAGTGTTTTATTTTCTTTAGAGCAATTATATATGGTAACTGTTCATTTTCGTTACCACATATTCATTGTACAAACGGTCTGTCGTTTCTCAAACACTACATGCCCCACCTCACTCAGAGAATTCCGTTTTGAAGTTTAAGTGCATTTTCTTCCCTCGATAAAATCCAGATTTGTTTAAAATGTTTGTTGCCACGTGTGTTTCAGGAGTGCGTTAAGGGAAAAGCAAAGAAGGAGGGAAAGGGCACCGATCCAGCCCTCCCTCCTTGTCACACCCTCCGACAGGGCTGGTTTCTCGCAAGGCAGTGTGGATGGGTGTCCCTGGCAGCTAAGAAGGTTCCAGCATGGCACGTCCACTGAAGCATGCTCCCTGGGGACACCTGGGCACTCTCTGGGTAGGCAGAGGTGGACACAGAGAGCTGTGGGCGCAACAGGCACCTAGGACAAAGTCTGCAGACCACACAGGCTCCCGGGGGACGTGCTTCCGGAACAGGGGGGTGTATTTTAGCAGCCTGGAAGTGAGAGGAAGAGTGGATTGTTTGGGAAACTTCCTGGAACACAGATGAGGCACAAGGATGCGGCAGGGCAGAGGGGCCAGGTGGCGAGGGGTGACTGCAGCCAGGTGGGGGTGTGTGCTCCACCTGGAAGCAGCTGTGTGTGCAGGAGAGCTGGCCCCCGACATGTCCTGGCCTTCATCCCTGACACCTGTGAACTTGGTGGGGGCTTAAGGTTGCAGCCGGAATTCGGGTGGCCAATCAGCTGCCCATAAAGCAGAGACAATCCGGATTCTCAGTGGGCTCAATGTACTCACTCACGAGTTCTCAGATGCCGGAGAGGGAGGCAGACGGGACAGGATTTCAGAGACTCGACAGGTCTCTGCTGGCTTTGTGGATGGAGGAAAGGGCCAGAAGAGGAATGCAGGTGGCCACCGGCAGGTGGCCACCGGCAGGTGGCAAAGGCAGGAAGAGTGTTCTCCCCTGCAGCCCCCGAGAGGAGTCCAGTCCTGCAAACACCTTGACTGCAGTCCAAGGAGACTCAAGTTTGACCTCTGGCCTCCAGAACCATAAGATAATGCATTACACTGTTTTCAGCCACTCAGTTCATGGTGATTGTCACGGCAACAACAGGAGACGGACAGGTGTGCCCTTGGAAGGGGTGTTGTGAAGGGCATTTCCACAGAAATGGCCCTGTAGGACCAGGAGGCGGGTGACAGCCTGGAGCCCGGACCAGAGACTGCAGGGACCTGAGCAGGGGCGGGTGGCTGCCCTGTGAGTGCTGGGCCATGGGGACAGGGACAGCAGGCCAGCCCGTAGGGGTCAGGGAGCCTGCCAGAGGCAGGGCGAGGTGTGGAAAGGATGGGCAGCCAGTGCCATGGAGGAGCCAGCTTTGCATGGGACAGCGGTGATGAGGGCCAGGGAGGAGAGTGGGGGTTTTCAGGGTCTCTGGTGAGACTTGCATGGCGGCTGTGGGCGTTTGTGGGCAACGTGCACAGCGCGGCCACGGCGTGGGAAGGATCTGGGGCTGCAGATGAAAGTTCAGGAGTCATCAGCATATAAATGATGATTGGAGCTTCACCAAGGGATCGAGGAAGAAGGTGCTAATAAAACAATAAAATGGCAAAGTAGAGGAGGAGCAGAAGGTAATGGGAGAGGAACAGAAGGTTATAATAAGAGGAACAGTAACAGGAAGAACCCCACAGGGAAAGGAAGGGGAACATAACAAAAATAAGTAAACAAAGAGAGAGAGAGAGAGAGAGAGTGGGGAAGTGATGCTGTCACTGCCAGCTGGGCCCACGTGCCACTCCACACACTGCGGCGGGCAGAGCTGGCATCCACAGAGCCACGGAAGCCTCACTGGGGGCAACCGCGCCCCTCCCAGCCCCCTGAAGGGTGGTCTCCAGTGGGCTGAGCAGGGCCGGGCGTGAAGAGGCAGAATGGCCCAGCCCTGGGCATGGCGCTCACCGAGAGCCCCTTGGGGGGGTGACATGAAGTGAAGGCTTCGCACAGACCTGATCCAACGGTGCGTGGGCGCCGGGGGTCTGAACCCCACCGGGAGTCCTTCCTGCATCCTCCTTTGTCATCGCTGCTGACCACGGCTCCCGGCTGCCGCTGTTAACTCCCCGACCGCCCTCTGTTTTTTGCTGCTCTTTAAAGAAAACGCTCTAGAAGACCATACCGCAGAAGGGATTTTGTTCTTTCAAAGGGAAGCAGGACAGTGACTCAATCACTCACGCTGGACGAGTCCATGCGACCGCTATCACACTGCCCAGCGTGGCCAAGGGACTCCTCCGTGCCCCACACTTCCTGGCCGACCTCCTGTGGGGTTCTGGGCAGATCACGATGAATTAAAACCTGTGAAGCTCTCGGAACCAGGAAGGCAAACTCCACAATGGTTCAGCGGGCGGGAGCTGGCTCTTCCTCAGTGCATGGAGCCAACTGTCACATTTTCAGGAATTCTGTGAGCCAGTTGACATCACGTTGGTGGCTTGAAATCAGCCACAGTGGGAAACTGGCAAACAGCACAAACTGGGCATTTTGGTTTTGTTTTCATTTTTGAAGAAGCAGTTGGCAAACATTTACCAGCATACCACGGAATCATCTTTTGAATCTTTTAATGGTGACTTGTTTTTTTTTTTTTAATCAAAATGTAGAGTCATTTTATCTCATTATTTGACTTACCATAATTATTGGGATTTAAATCTGTTAGTTAACATATTCCACCAGACCTTACTAACACCCCAGCTTTTATCCTCCTCAAATTGGATGAGGCCATTTGTTTTCAGTATAAAATCTTCTACAATTCAGTGACAAAATATTGCAAGGGGCGGACTACAGACAGAGCCTGGACAGAAACGGGACAGCAGAGAAGAAACACTGCAGGGCCCTGGGCAGTGGACACAGGACAGTGTTGTGCACACGCAGTGGTGGGGACCCCGGAAGGGGCCCAGCAGAAGGCCGGGAGGACAGCGCAGGACCCAGGGGAGCCCCGAGGCACAGCCCGGCCTGGAGCAGGAGCGTCTGCTGGGGACACTGCGGCCTCCCCGAAGCCCTTGCTGTGAGCACCTGCCTGGCTGTTGCCACCACTCTCAGAATGATTCTCCCTCTTCTGGTGTCCCTGTGTCCCCCTCTCGGCTCAGGTCCCAGGCGTAAGCTGGACTCTCGTTGCTGGGATTACAGAAAGTGAATTAACTGGCCTCTCGTCTCCCATTTCCTAACTCGGTCCTCCCTTCGGGAATTCCTGAAATGGTAGTTAAGAAAAGAGAAGACAGTACAAAAAAAAAAAAAAAAAAAAAAAACCCAGCAACTTGAAATGACAGGTGTGGCACACGTATGACATATACGCTATTCCTCATACTTACACCTGCCACTGAAGGCTCCTGCTTAATGAAACTCTGTTATCACTCCTGCAACAAAAATGTAACACTCCATTTCCTTCTTGAAATAAAAGAGTCCAAACTGTCGTCGGTGACTCTTCCTAGCTTTAAGCTCTTCTCCCCGGCATGTTGCAGTTTGATCTCAATAGTCCACAAATCACCAAGTAAAAGGCAAGGTCAACCATCCCGTAAAAAACAGTGAAGGAAAGAAAGCAAAAAAGATAAAACAGCAAAAAAAAATTAAGTTAAATGTAAAAAAAACACAGGTGGGAACTTTTCCTGGAAAGCAAGCATCCAGGGACGGATGGGGCCCGGTGCTGGGATGCCGTACGGGAGAGTGGAGTCTCAGAAGGCAGGTGATGTCCTCAGGACAGCACAGGGCCACCAGTCCCCTTTGGCACGTCCACTTCTGCCTCCAGCTCAGCCCCGACCGCGGAGGAGGAGAAGCTGAGCGCGGCCTGGGGCAGGACACACGCACAGCGGCACAGCGGACGCTGCGGCAGAGCCCGGGTTGCGGGTTGCGGGTTGCGGACCGGCCCGAAGGAGAAAGGGAACCACGTCTCCTCTCTAGTCCGAGGGGCGGGCGAGGGCCGTCACACACCACAGAGAGTTCCAGTAAATTCAGGGCAGAAAACAAGCCCTGGACGGAATTCTCAAGTACAGGGAGTCGGGCTTGACCGAGTGGCTCTGGTGGAACCGTGGCGTGGATTTGCCTAGTGCGATTTAGGCTGAGAATGCAGGTGGCGGATGACGTCCCAGGAGAACACGGTGGGGGCTGCGTGTGGCCACTCACTGGAGACGCAGGTCTTCATGCTGGGGTTTGGTGACACAGGCATGGACCACGCGTCCAGGGAGATGTGTCCCGGCGAGGAGGAGAGGACGTGGGCTGTAACCACAGGAGGCTGCCAGCGAGCCTGCTTCGAGGACACCTCGAGCTCAGAGCAGAGGGCAGAGACAGGTCCCCTGAAGCCGGGAGAGGCCACCGGTGTCAGAACAGAGCAGCAGAGGGTGCCGCCGGGAAGACCAGAGATGTGTCTCCTCTTATCTGAGATCCTTCATAACTCGCTGGAGACAAAATAGAAATATTCATTTTAAATAGTTTTTCCTGCGATTAGCCACAATAGGTGAATATATACTATTTTCAAAATCATCATAAAGTATTTTACAATTATCTTCAGTTACCCGGATTCAAATATCCTCAGTGTCTTCACATAGAATCCAAAATGCCTATTTCCCAGAGAAGCGACTGTCGTACTGAAATATATTCTGCTGTTCAGAGTTGTAAGTAATTTAGGTGAACCAGAAACACGTTCCACACTGAGATTCCAAGAACCTCTGTTTACGTTATTTCCGTCTCTGGTGAGTTATTTAAAAGAACTGTGCATGTAATTATACTGTTTTTATCAAAACTGTTTGAACATTTTATGACATTAATGACAGCTGGTGATTATCAGAGCAGAGAGTAACGCGTGGCAGCACACTCCGTCGGGCGCAGGCACCCATCGAGGGTGTCCTTAGAGGCTCACAGTTTTTATCTCATTTTGGGTCCATGTCTGAAAAATGCTCTTACTATTGGTACAGAGGTGTTGTTAGAAATAACCTTGTGGTGTCACTCGCCACAGTTGCTGGAACGGGAGACGACTTGAACAGCGTCAGACCGTTTCCTTTCCGTCCCCAGGCTAGCAGGCCACGTAACCTCTGCACGCTCAGGGGACGTGCTTGTTTAGAGGTGACTCACCAACTCTCTGACCAAGGTTCAGAGAACAGTGGAGGAAAAAACAGACAAAGAATTGTTTATAAAATTTTGATGCAAGGGACCACACTTGGATGTTCATGTAGGAAGCGTATCAACTTTTAATCCTGAGAGAGGAAAATGGATTTGATTCTTTTTGTCAAACTTACAAAGTGATTTTCTTTCTTAAAACCCATTTTGAGGACAAAACTGGCCCCACTCTGTGCCTGTTTTTTAAGAAAAAGTCATGACGTAAGTACATATTGTTTTTATTATGGTTTGTAAAAACACTTTGATTTCTGCTTATGATGGAAAAAAAAAAAAAAATAAGAGGCATTCCGGAATCCCCTCCTCTCCAAGCCTGATGAAAACTTAAAATTACTGTCAGGTGTCAGAATTCGAGCCCCAGAGCAGCGCAGCCGGTGTGGTCTGGCATTGGCGCTGGCTCCTGGTAGCCGACCGGGGACAAAGCTTTGCTGCTCCACGGAGACAGCACCTGTTGCCACTTAAGACCCCACAGTAAGTCCTGAGAATTTGATGTCAACACTGGTGGGGCAGACGGAAAAGTCTCATTGATTTAAAAATATATTTTCCCCTAAAATAAGCAGAACGGGATTCCAAAATTAAGAAGGTTCAACAATGGCAATGCAATGAATTTGATGCTGGTAAAACAGCTTAATGTCATTCAATACCAGATTTAATCTCGGGTGTTAATCAGACCGAAGTTCAGGACGTGATGTTTGACCCAGACAGACCTCTCTCCCCGCACGGAGAAGGGCTCTGTTCCTCCCCCCGCCTCCACCTTCCATAATCCCACCCGCAGCTGAGCGCCACTCAGTGCCGAGTCTTGGACGGTGAGATTGCACAGTGAGAAAACACGCTTGGAGGAGTTTCCAGTTCTGCGGGAGAAACGCACAGTGCACGGGACATCACAGCACACCACGTGAGCTGCTATTGACTTCCCAGATAATTAAAGGGCAAGCAGGCGTAGGGGTGAGGATGGAGGGGTTCCCTGAAAAGGGAGTGGGTGAAGAACCGAGAGGAAAGTCATGGTGTAGCCAAGGAACAATAAATATTCTGATGTATGTGCTGCATTCGGGAGGAGAGTCAATGAGAACTGTCTGGAAGTCAGTGAGCATCTGACTTTCATCACATGATGAAACGTGTTTAACTAAGGCATGCCCCTCCCCCCGAAAAAAAGGAAAAGAGAAAGAAAAGGAAAAGGGATTGATTTATATTTCACTAACCTCGCTTCTGCTGTATTGTGAATATCTCGCTGGGCAACAGGAGGAATAATTTTACTCTGTGGCCATAACGAGTGTGGTGCAAATGTTGTCAAGAGTGACAGGTGCCAAGGGAAAACCCCAGCAGTTGTGGTTACATCAGTGAAATTGAGATCCACCAGCTTCCCTCCCCACCAAAACATCTCCTAAGTATGTATATATTGTATATATATACATACATGTGTGTATATATATCACTGGTAAGTGTCCCGTGGTTTACCTTCTGTGGCTGGCTGTGTAATGGAGACGTGCTTTCACCAGAACCATGGAGAATTCTCAGATTATGTGTGTCTGGGGTTTATGCAAGACCCGCCAAAGAGTCACATATTAGATATGGCTCTGATCATAGAAATTCAAAATATTTGGGGGGAAAATCACCTCCCTCTTTCCTTTCTTTTCTTCCCACAGAGCAAACAAAAACACCTAATAACACATCTTTTAAAAACAGCAAAGATTGTATCAATTGGAAAGAATTTGAACTCAAGGCTAGAGTTGATTCCAATTGTTTCCCTGCAAACAGCTTTCCAGTTCCTTAGAGGATGCTATTACAACCACCCATTAAAACAGAGAGAGAATGCACAACCGCGGGGACTCGTCATGTCCCGCCAGCGCCCGCTCCCCCTCCCCCCCCCCAGCTGTCATGTGGGACACACGAGCTCCAGACAGACAGACGTTCACAGCATCGTCTGAAGAACGGAGAGGACGACTAACAGGAACAGAAAGCTGGCCTGGGCACACAGCACCATGCCAGGCAGGACGCGGAGTCTCAGGTTCCACTGCCCAAGCCCCGCCCGGGCAGACGCCGCCTCCCACCAAGGAGATTGTGCCTCTTAACTCAGTCGCAGGGGCTGGTGGCTGACCCCTCCCTGGAAGGAAGCTCTCCAGCTCTCTTGAACCCTCCCCATTGAAGCCTAAACCCATTTCCTCTCTTCCTACCCTCAGGGTAGAGAGGGAACAGCTGGTCACCACCCTCCACACAATAGCCCTTCACCACCCTGAGGACGGTTATTAGGTCAGCTTCCCTCTCCAGGCTAAATAATCACAGATCCTTTAATCTTCCTTCATGGGTCCTATTTTCCAAGTCTTTAATCGTTTCTGCTGCTCTCAACTGAATCCCTTTCAGCTTCTTAAGTCCTGGTGAGCCACCTCCTCTGGCGGCTGGGGAGCCGGGCAGTCCTGTCTCAGGTGACAGGAGAATCATGCCCCGGTGCTACTGCCAAATGACTTTAAAAGTCTCTCCACATTCCTTCTGATATGAAGCAAACAGTGCAAATAATCACCTCCTCCCCAACACAAAATAAAACACTAACCACAGTAATGATAATTAAAAAATGATGAAACAAAAACAAGATATTGGGACAAATGTCAACTTTTTAAAGCCATAAATATGGCAGTTGGAATAAAAATTAAAAAATGATGAAACAAAAACAGGATATTGGGACAAATGTCAACTTTTTAAAGCCATAAATATGGCAGTTGGAATAAGAAGTAATTAGCGTTTGGATTGGATAATATCTCCCCTGTAGTGTTTTAATAATTAACTAGGTTCCTGTATCAATCTTTTTTTTTTTTTTTAATTCCCACCTATCTTGTTGCATTCTTTCAGAATAGGGCCTAGGTCCTTTCCTGTCCAAGTTCATCACTTTAATTCCTGCAACAGGGGCCGCAAGCTGAGCTGCAGGTGAGCATCACCTGAGCACCGCCCGGCAAGCCCCCGGGAGTCTGGCTGGATCAGCGTGGCTGTGGCCCGGGCTCCAGAGTGTTTGCAAAGCTCCCAGGAGAAAACAATGTGCAGCAAGGATGAAACCACAGCCACAAACTGCTCCCATCCACCTCCCACGTGTCTGCGCCCGGGACGGCCCACACTCCACTGGGCTGCATCGCACACTTCCTCCGACCATTTAGTGAAATTTCATGGTCATGATTAAATCTGCTGCTATTCTCTATGGTGTTATCTGCTGCTCCCAGCTTGGTTTCATTGTGCACTTAATGAACATACTTTCCATCCTATCATTCAGAAAATTGATGAAAGTGCTTAAACAGCATCGAACCCAAGATTTTCCTCAGGGAAACACCACCTGTTTGTTCTCTCACATTGACTTTGAGCCATTGGTAAGCAAGCTCCCAGTACGGCCTCCGAGTATTATCTTGCTTATGATTTAGGAAGTCCTTGCCTCACATGTTGGTAAGAATTTCACGTACAATAAACACAAACATCCCAGGAAACAATAGAAAGTTGGAGTAAAGTTTCATTTTTACTATAGCCTAAGTGGGACATTGCTTATCTATCTGGTTAAAATTATCCTGTTGATTTTCTGTATCAATTAGCTACTTAGGAAAGCAGTTAATGCTACTTCCGAGAAAGGAATAAACTTCTTCAAACAAATCATATAATATTTCACTCACATTGTTAAAAAAATATTTAAAATATGTTTAAATGTAAAACATAGCCAAACATATAATAGCTTCAATTAAATTTCAGAATATATTTTCAAACTCAAGATATCTTAATGCTGTATACTTCACTAATAAGGGATAAAATGATGGAAATTTTAAAAATCCAAATCTAAACATGCTTTTAGATTTATTCAATGAGTATCCATTGAACACCTGCTATGTGCCCAAAACATCAATAAAAATGAGCTCTGGGCTTTTTCATACCCATATCTGTACTTTATTAATAGATGGCCCCAATCTTGGACAAGGACGCTGTGTCATGTCCAGACAGAGCATAGGGTCCTTCTAAGACACTGTGTTTCCTAAACAGAGACAGAGGGAGGTAATCTTTCTCAAAGAATGACACTAACCTTTAGATTCAGAAGTTGGGATATGATTGGCTTCAACCACTTTAAAATATCTCAGTCCTTTGTTATAGCTATTAATCAAAGAGAGCCAGAAGGAAATGCTATCTTCTGATGAAGAGATATCTCTTTTTTTTCTTTATTTTAAAACCATGTTCCTAGTTTTGCCATAAACATTCGAGTGCAGATGTCTTTATTATAGAATATTGCAAGGATGTGGAAACAACCCAAGTGCCCATCAATCCATGGATGGCTTAATAAGATATGGTATATGTATACAATGGAATACTACTCAATTATAAGAAACAATGGTGATCTAGAACCTCTTATATTTTCCTGGATAGAGCTTGAGCCCATCCTCTGCAGTGAGGTATCACAAGAATGGAAGAACAGGCACCACTTGTACTGGCCATCACACTGGCACTGACTGATCAACACTAAGGTGCTCACACAGTAGTAATATTTTTGGGGGGTGGAGGGTGGGGGTGGGTAAACTCACAACTAATGGACATGGTGAGCGTTGTAGGGGGGAAGGGGCATGCCTCAAATCATGGTTGGGATGTGGCAAAGTCATAACATGCAACCAAAACGTTTGTACCCCCATAATTTCCTGAAATAAAAAAAAAAATGTTCCTAGTTTTATCATCAAAGTGATACAAAGATGGAGGGCTTTTCCTAAACACGGAACTGGAGAAATAAAGTCTGTTCTAACCTGTCGCCCTGGGTGGGCTTCTTGTATTCTTCCTCGTTTAGAAAAGAAATAATGTTGTTTCAAATGTAGCAATTTCCTTTTATTCTTGAAACAAGCAAACTGTAATATGCATAATAGAACAGGATAAAGGCATAATTACTGCTTTTATTTATTCATACCATATTAATGTAATATAATTATCCAGTAAGCAGCAGAATCTTATGAATATGCAACAATAACAGCAACAAAAAGCTACAAAGTAGTTGTTCTAATGAACACCTATGAAACAAATACTTTAAAGGATGGAATCTTTTGTGTGTGTTTTAAAATGACAGTGGGTTGAAGCTTGACCGCGGAAAGTTCCGCAGCAGTGACCGACCGCGCACAGAGGAAAGGTGGCGGGAAGTCGCCTGCCGCGTCCGCGGAACACGCAGGGGCGGGGCTTTTCTTCCCTCCTCACGTTATCCCTGAGTGCACGGGGAAGGGACTAGAATAATCTGGCAAAACTCCACAAATGAAGGTGGGAAAAAAAGAAGCTCCCATGTCCAGCGGCTCGAGGTTTCATTAGACAGTGGGGGCTGCGCCCCAGGCTTCTCCCCGGGTTCAGACCCATGACTGGCGACAGGTCCCGTCTCCTCAGAGCATCTGAGCCAGCGAAGCCCGGAAGGCAGCGCAGCTTGTGGGCGCGGAGGGCTCAGGTGTGGGGTGGGGTGGGCCAGGAGGACCCCGGGCCCCGGTGGCTTGCTGCCCTGCAGGGGAGCCCAGCGCCAGGACGCGCCCAAGGCGGGGAGGGAGCGTCCAGGCATCGCGTGCCGGTGGGAGCATCACGGCTTCCGGGAGCTGTCGCCCACGCTCAGAAAACAACGTGGACTCCCCGGTCCCGCCTGGACACGGGTTTTCAGGTCTGATCGGGCCGGGCAGCCTGTGTGTCACCAGCTCACAAGACACTCTGTCCACTGTGTGCTTCCCGCCCCAAACGAAAGTGGACCTGGAATAGGCACAGGAGGGACAGCAGAGCTGGGCCTAAAAGGCGGAAGCGGTGCAGTGACACGTGGTACAGTGACACGCGGTACAGTGACACGCGCTGTCTCTGAGCTCTGCTACCAGCCTCGTGTGATCACTGCCCGCGTTTCACCTAATCCCCAAATAGCTTTGCGAACATCGTGCTTTACTTACCTTCCTGTTACAAATGAGGAAACGGAATTGCAGAAGGATTACATTATGTTCCCAGGTCAAATCCCCAGGAGCTAGTAAGGGACATCCATTCATTCTTTCTTTCATTCCATAACTGCTGACTAAGAAGTTGCCACGTGCTGGGTAGCGGGGTGACAGCGATGAGAACAGAAGGCGCAGTTCCATCCTCAGGGCTCTGACCCTCTGAAGGAAGAGGCAGCATGAAACTGTTAACTGCGGAAGCATGTAGAGTGGTAGCATCAGCAGGCGTGAGATAAAGGACTGAGCTAGGAAAGCCGTCCATGAGTGACGCCAGGGCCGTGAACAGGGGATGTCCAGGCAAAAGGTAGAGAAGTTCACTCCAGGAGGAGGAAATAGCTTGTGCCAGGATCCGGGGCGTGGGAATGTCACACGCCTGGACTGTGGGCAGAAGGAAGCCGACCTGGCCGAGCTGCCCCTGAGAGGCGGGCGAGCCGGGGAGCCGGGTCCCGTTGCCTTGACTTCAGCACAGTTGCCACTGACACTTCGTCTCGCGCACAAACACCCTGGTTCGGGAGATAGATAGTAAGGTGGGGTAAGCTCAGGTCCTCCACTTATGTCTGCGGAGCACAAGCAAGATACACGTGTCTCGCATGTCTACATATTCAAGAACTGTAAGTGTCAAATAAATACACTCTACCTCCTGCCTCTCCCCGCCAAGCCACCTTGGCAACGCTAAAGGACAGGGCTTCTTGAACGAGGACTCTTAATCCACTACAGACAGAAACCGTGAACACAGAATGAATACATATAAATAATCATCTACACAAATCTGCTATTAAAAGAAAACAGACAATAAAAATCAGAACATTCCAGGTGGTTAAAATTTCCTCTCCCAATTTCCCGCTTCCCAAAAGAAAAGGAAAAAAAGTGTGATTCAACTACTGTGGATTCAATGAAATATCCAAATAAACATTCTGCAATCTTAAAAAATGAAGTTAAACCTTCAAAAATTAGAAACAAAAATGCGTCAGTAAAAGGAAAAAATTGTTGACTGAACTCAGAAAATAAGAGAAAAATAAAAAAGCTTCTCTAAAATGACTCAATTACAAGATTATAAGGAAGAATGAATTTAAATAAAATTTTAATAAGAGATATTGAAAAAAGAGCAAGAAAAGCCGAGAGAATGAAACGAGCTTTAAAAAGGTGTTGGGAAGAAAGTGGTCGGTGTGTCCGACAGGAGCCACCAAAGCAGGGAAGCCACAGAGCGGGCTGGAACTAATCCACACGACAGGAACAGAAGACAGTATCCCAGAAGTGAGGAGAAGACAGATCTGCACATTCAACAAACTTACCAGGTACCCACAGAAAAGGCCCAGGAAGATCTTGAAGACGTGTCCTGTTAAAACTATTCCATTAGATTTTAAAGATAAAAATGTCCCTTGGGCTTCAAGGCAGAAGATCATACACCTTCCAAAGGCAGGAGAATTAGGTCGACATCAGGCTTATCAAAAGCAACATGCAAACAAAATAATAATAACAACAATGACAATGCAATGTTTTCAGGAAAATCAAGAAAAAAGATTGGGATGAGAATTTTGTAATTAGTCAAGCTGTCAGGTGAGGGTGAAGGCTGTAGAGAAACTGTATTAAACGTGCCAAGCTCAGAGCCCATGACAAACCCAAACCCGCATCAGCCACCCCTAGAGGATGCGCTTCCTTCATCCAAGAGAGTTTATAGAGGACTAATATGAGGAAAGGGTGAACTAATAATGTACAAATACTCTGACAAAGTAGAATAATGCAACAACTAAAACTTGAAGGAGGAAAGGAAGAAAGAAAAGTAGAATAAATTCATTGTTGTTTAGGTAGCAGTTGGAAGTCAAAGAATATCATCAAAATATAAAAAAAAAATTTAAAGTTTGATGAAGAAAACAGGGAATGGAGGCTTTAAGAAGGCATAAGTGCAAAGGTAACCATTCAAACAAAAATTCAAACTTTCCTAAATACTACAGTAAATGTGAAGCATAAAGTGAAAATATGCATTTCACACAGAGAAAGAAGATAGCAAAAATAGCATATTTTCCACAGCAATATTGAAATAAATATTATGACAAAGTTGAGACAAAATATATCAGGCATATCAATAAATGTAAATGAGTTTCAATCACCTATTAAAAGAAAATGACTCTAAAATCTGACTAAGAGAGTAATCATATATAAGACAAGTGTGTGGGGGTGCATGTGTATGCATCCTATATATATGTGTGATTATATGTAAACACATTATTGAGCATATACACACACACATCTATAATAAAGTAAATAAGAAACCTAGAATAAAGGAAGAAGCAAAGATATACCTTTAGGTAAAAATAGTAAGAATGCAAAGGTTGCAATACTAGTATCAATCAAAATATGATCTAAGCCTAAAAGCGTTAGTGTGGCAAGGAACTCTTTTAATTCAAAAAGACATAATTCACATTGAAGAGATTACAAATGTAACTATTTATGTACCAAATAATATAGCAACTACCTTTATAAAGAAGAAGGGAAATGCAAAGAAAAATGATACTGATAGGAGATTTTAACACTGCCCTGAGTATAGGGCAGATCGAGGGAACAAAAAGTGTTCTTGCAAGGACATTATTAAGTTGCGTTATAAAAAGTAATATCAAACTACTTTTCAAAAGGCCTTTAATTTAGAAGTTTAGAGGAAAAGAAACTTCTAAAACTACTCTTGAATAAAAGGAGAAATACAAACTATAATATGGAATGTAAAAAAAATGATGATGAAACATCAAAAATCCCACACTATGGAACACACTTAAAGTCATGACCATGAGAAAAGTCATAGCTGTATACATTTACATCAGTGTAAAGTGAAAACAAATTAAATAAAAGAATTAGATTTCTAACTCAAAAAGCTGAGAAAAAATTCAAAAGAAAGTATGTGAAAGAAAATAATAAAAATAAAAGTAGAAATTACTGAGATAGAAAATACAAAAAGTTTGTTCAATAAATCTAAATATCTTTTTTTAAAATAAGAAATCACACAACCCATTAACTACCAATTTAATCAATGGAAAGATAAAATGAAAGTTTGCTTACTAAGAAATGTCAAAGGGAACTACAACAGAACAAAATGACATTACTTAAAAATCTCTCTTGCAAATAATTTCAAAATATCAGACAAAATGAATACTTTTCTAAAAGAAACATGTTCTAAAACTGACCCTTAGCAGTTTTAATTTCCTTCAACTTTCCTTTGCAGTCACAACCTCACTGTTTGGCACGAGAGGCCCAGCTTTAGGCAGATCTTGGCTTTTCAACATTTCTTTGTCATTAAGCTTGAGCGTTTCTAGCTGTTGATTTAAAATGAGAGGCCTGAGACTGTCCTTTGCACTTGGACCCTTCGAGGCCATTGTAGGCTCACTAACTGGCCTAATTTCAATGCTGCGGTGTCTCAGGGAATAGCCCCCAAGAAGTGGGAGAGAGACGGGAACCTGCCTGTCCACAGAGCAGCCAGAGCACACGCGTTTGTATGAGCACAGCTCATGAATCCCCAAAGCAATCACAATAGCAAAATCAAAGATTATTGTTCCCAGATCACTAGGTATAGTAGTAATGAAAAAGTTTGAAATATTCCAAGAATTACCAACATGTGACGCAGACACAGAGCGAACGAACACTGTTGGAAAAATGGTGCCAGTGCCCTGTTCAAACAAGGGTCGCACAAACCTTCAGTTTATAAAAAGTGAAATATCTGCAAAACACAATACAATGAGTATCGTGGGCAAAACACGATACAGTGAGGTTGTCCTGTACAATAAGTAGCACATCAGCTAGTGGGGCAGAGTGGCTTTTGCTGTGACTCACTTTTCTTTTTAATGCGTGGTTCTCAGTCAACTGGGCCATTCAAAAGCAGATCAATGTAGATCAATGCCTCACACTCCACACAAGAGTTAAGTTGAAATTGATCAGGAATCTAAGTGTAAAAATAACATCATAAAAACAACAGAGGGAAACACAAGCGAATTTCTCTATTGCCTAATGGTAAGGAAAGGCCTTCCAACTGTGCATCACAATGTATGAATAGATGGGTCAAAAAAATACTAATACATTTGGCTAAAATAAAAGAGAGAAAAAAAAACAGCAATAAATAAAACATCTGCTTGAGAAAATGCCTTTGGGGTGTGTGTGTGTGTGTGTGTGTGTGTGTGTTTGGGCAGGGGGTGGTCAAAGACAAATGACAAACCGGAAGAAAGTCTTTGCAGTATACATCACGAAGGGCTGATGTCCCTGGAGTACAAGGAACTCCAGGTAACTCCAGGGCCAGAGTGCAAACATTGACAAAATAGCACAGATTCTGAAAAAGTGTGAAAATGGAACCCACGAGAATAAATGAACCCTCTCCAGCCCACTATTGAAAAGTATTATGTCTATTGTATGAAAATCAATAAACATGAATGTGTATCAGATCACAGATTGTACAGTGAGGTTGTGATGTAGCTTCTGTCCCCAAATGCTTAGGCTTACCTGACTCTGCCAGCCAATAGCAATGGAAGACTTTACCTCTGCCCTGGTCTTTCATGCACCTCCCCCTCCCCCACACACACCACTTTAATCTCTGTTTTAATTCCGGGTCACCTGCAAACGCTCCTGGTGCTTCGCATTTTTCCATTTCCCGAAATAACCTTCACTGTAAGGAGGAGGTTTTTATTTTAGAAATTTGTAAACTTTGCAGAGAAGTCTTGATCTTTCTAAGTGCAGTTACCCTGTGAGCATGAAGACATTTTCAACCAGCAATTATTTCTGTAACCCTAATGATCCCAGTCACTTATCTGTAAACACAAGAGTTTCGCGGCGTGGAAGCGTGCAGCAGCTCTTCTTCTTCCTGGCACCCCCGCAGGTGCCTGCTCACACCCTGCCCACCTGAGCGTGGCTCCTCCGTGGGGAAGACACACACAGGAGAAAAACAAAACAAAATCAAAGAAAATCAACCTTGTGGTGGATTTGTTTTTCTGTGCTTAGAAATTGAGAAAAAATATTTAGAAGAGTAAAAAGATGCACATTGCACCATCAAGAGATATCTCAATATTAAAATACTGGTATATTTGGTTTTCTACAAGTATTATTTCACAAAATTTAGATTCATGTAATACAATAACAATATTTTTCCAGATCTTCATAAAGAAATATGTTTTAATGGCTGTATACTATTTCCCCTAGTAGAGATGTTACAATTAATTTCATCATTCCTTTGTTGGCATAAAAATTGTTTTCAGTTTCTTTCTGTCGCAAATGTGCTGTGATTAAAATTTTTGTACACGAATTTTGCATTGTTTATCTGAGTCGTTCCTCGGGGAGAAGGACATGGTGACCACATCAAAAGGTTTTAATAAACAGTCCCAAATGGCCCTCCTGGAAATCTTGAAAATTGAATACAATCCTTCCCCGGTTTTGAGATGATTGTTCATTTAACGATAACCTTGTCAACATTGGTATTATAATTTGTTTAAATTCCAGACAATTTTATTGGTAAACGAAGATGATGCCTTGGAGTAGCTGCCATTTGCTTATTAGATTTAGGCTTTTTCTCTGGGTCAATTGCTGTGTGGTTTGTGCTCCTTCTCCTGGCACTGCCTGTTAATGTCTTTTACCCACTTTTTAAAAATCATAACGATTTGCAGGAGCTTTTTAAAGCCATGTGAATAGTAACCCTTTGTCCGTAATTTGTCTGTAAGCTTTAAATTTTATTCATGGTGTTCATGACAGCGGTAACGTTTATAAGAGCTGCCATGTACATGTCTTCTTTGCTTTGCAGTCTCCTCCACGGGGATTGTTATTTAAAGTGTGTTTTCCTATTTATCTGCACACCAAATGTTTGTTCTTCTTCTGTATGATTTCATTTTTCACCTTCAGTCTTTAATCCGCACAGGAGCAGTTTACACTGGTGTAAATGTGAGAACACAGATGTAGATCATACATGTAAGGACGCTGGGAAGTAAGGATTGAACTTTATTTTTTTCTTCTAACAGCTAACTAGTTTTATCAGAAATGGTATTGAACCATCATCCCTTTGTGCATTAATTTGCAATAATAATTAGTTTATGGGTACATTGTTTATATAAAATGAGACCAGATTTTGAATTGTCTATTTCCTTTTCATTTATTTATCTGTCATTTTGTTATCAGCATATTATGCTCTTTTAAATATTGGAATTTTGAATTACTTTTCACACTTTTTCTTATGAAAATGATTAAAGTTAATGCATTTGTTGTAGAAAATGTAGAAAATGCAGAGGCAAAGTAAAGAAAATAAAAACCACCTATAATCTTGCCACTAACAGATAATCATATTACATTGTAATTTGTAGCCTTTCAGACTTTTTGCCCATATATTCTATTTATTTACTTACGCATTTCTTTTAAGCTGGGTCAGACCCTCTGTGCCTGCATTTTCCTAGTGCGTTGCCTGCTCTGCCGCTGACCCTCCCTCTCCTCGCCACACCCCCCCTGCCCCCCCCAGCCCGGCTTCTGCAACTCACCTGCAGCTGGGGCTTTGGGGACACCTCCCCCCAGGCTGCAGATGCCAGGGGCTCTGTGCTGGTCCTTCTGATTCTCTGACATTCCGTCACCCTTCCTCACCTCCCTGCCCCAGAAAGCAGCTCCCAGAACTTTTCCTTGTAACTTTCCATCCTCTATGGAGGAAAGTGTTTCTGTGCTATCAATAGATCGTTTAGTCACTGCGGATGCTGGATCATTGCTTATTAAAAACTTTTCTCATCACATAAAGTGGTCAACTCCTAGACCGCGTAGCTTCTCAAAGCTAAAGAAGAATTGCAAAATGGGCCATAGAGCTTAAGCTATTTTGTTTTTTTACTATGAAAAGTCCTAAGATACCTGGGCACGGCACTGTAGCATCCGTAGTTGTACAATGGGGAAATTACTGTAACTCTCATAAAGACACCTTTGAAAGCGAAAGCGTTTTCCCTTCAGGAGGTGCCTAGCTAGGAAAGGTCAGGAAGCTCATTTCCTTCTCATCTCAGGCAGCAAAGGGGACGCAGGTACAGCAGACCCACCGTGGGTTTTGCATAACTGTACGGCGACATCGAGATTGAACTGCAGTTATTTACTATTTATTGGGGGAGAAGACAGTTTATTTGATGTGTCAAGGTCTGTCTCCAGAGACAAAGAGAGAAAGAGAGAGAGGGGGAGGGAGGGAGGGAGGGAGAGAGAACCTCGAAACACATCAACTTCGCAATGAGCCTACATGGCTAAAGAATTAAATGGGTTATTCCTGTAGCCACCATGTGCGCAATCACAGTGAATTTAAAACTATCTCAAAAGGAATCCTACTGATCCTACTGGGAGTGTTTAGGTCTACAATTACAGTAAATGGAGATTCAGAATTAGCAAAACCATTTCACTTAATTAGAAACATTAAATAAGTATACCAAATGTACAGTGGTGTGTGTACTAAAATGAGAAAAACAGCTGACCCGAAAAACATTTTATTTATTTGCTTTTTTACTTGTTTACTTATCTTATGTTTAGAAAACTACTGATATATTCCCCAACTAAAAGATAAAATAAGATGTTGTTAAGAATAGCAAATACTTTGTCTCTAAAATATATGTATATGTGCATATCTACAAATATATACAAATATACATATATATGTGTGTCTGTGAGTATCTTTTGAAGGTAAAGTACCCTGCAGGAATTAAAGAAAAAATGGTTTTTTACAGAGGACGTTAAACAGCTATTTTTAAAATATTTCCTTCTTTTGACATAATTTTCAAACTGTTATATACTAACTCTGAGGATTTTCAGTCTTAGTCATAATTCCCCGAGTCTGGGTTTAGTAAAGGGCTGACAGAATCTCTAATAAAATTTCCAGAAAGACCGAGAGAGAGGCTGGGAAGAGAAAAGGAGAGAGAGAGAGAGGGAGGAGAGAGATTGATGGTGACGGTCCTTTCACGGAGCTTTCAGACTCTCAGCAAGAAATGCGCTGCTTTCTTCATGATTCTGCACCTACAATGAGAGTATTAGATCTGCCTCTTGAGCATTTGAACTGGAATTTCTCAAAGGAAGGAATTAGCTCAGACACAGCTTTAGTTTTAAACACAAATATGTGAAAGTTTTCAAAATGGAAGCATCATGCTTTGTGACCTTAGCAAATCTGCCAAAGGACCCCAAACCCCCACCCGACACGTGGGGTGCCCAGCAGCCCCTGCAGTCCAGACAGTGATCGGGTGTGGCTTGGTATGAAGCATCCCTCGATCACGTTGGCCTCTAATGATCTTATCTAGGTTATTCTCAATTTCAAACATCACCGAAAACATGGCAATCGCTATTTTTCATGTGGGGATCAGCTGTGACACTTTGTTGTCATAGCTTGATACAAGTGTAAAACAGATGACAACAAAACCACTAAACAAAACATTTAATTATCCCTATGCTCAATTAAATGATGAAATTATTTTCTTTACTCCTCAGGTCCCATTTGCTGTTTTTGGGTCAAGTATGTGATTAAATAGATAATTGCAAGATGCGACTTTTTAAACGCCTGCATGAGTATTTATCTCCAAGTTCTTAGTAACAATAGTTAAAATTAGAAACTTTCATGACAGCAGTTGTTCTACTTGCTGGTAGGACAAAAGTCCTGCAACAGTATGCCATCTTCCAAACCAGGAAAATTATTCCTATGTGAAATATCTCTATCAGATAGATAGAAAGCGTGTATGAAAGAAATGACCTGTGTATAAAAGTTTTTAAAATAATTTCATTTCTATGTTCAAACGTATACCAAATCTTTTCCTTACCTCCCAGAATATGCAGAATACTGAGGTTATACTTTATGGCCAAAGTGGAAAAGGTGAGATGGTTTGGAGATGATTTGTTCTATAATTATGTTGACCATATTTTCCAAAGCAAAACGAAGTCACTGCAAGGGACGCGTGCTCTGACATGGGGCAGTGGTTCTGAGCAGGGTGGCCATGCTGTGGCCCGCGAGCCAATCGCTGTGGCCCTCTCGTGAGCAGGGCCACGCTCCCTAGCTGACGCGTGGTCGGTGGCTGGCGCTGTGCAGCAGCAGCAGGTTGCGTCGTCGCGGGAGGTGTTGTGGTGGAGACCATAGGACCTTGAGATGGCTGCAGATATTTGGCATCTGGCCCTGCATGGAGGAAATTTGCCGATTCCTGGTTTGAGTGCGGGTCGTTCTAAGCAACCAGAAAGAGAGGGTCGCCACGACCGTCTCTTCTCTAATTGCGTTGCCCCAAAGGTAACTCTTGCGAAAAAATACAGTCCAGAAATAAATGTCTTTTTCCTCTGGCAAACATCAAAATAAACTGGCTGCCAATCAATGACGGAGATCTTGTCTGGACCAGAGACTCTCCAGCCACTCCCACCGTCTTGAAGCAGATGGGCCCACGGCTGAGTTTTCCACGCAGGGGTGAGGCCCAGAGAAGGTTAGACCCCTGCCCGGCGGTCTAAGACCTGCAGCTCGAGCTTTGTGCCATAACCAAGTGGGGCACTTGTGCGTGTTTTTCCCTGCATTCTTTAAAATATGAAAGAAAACAAAATGATACTCCTTGATAAAATATGCACTCAAATTTAATGAGAAGAAAATTAGGATTTCAATTTTCTTCTTCTTGGGCAATGTGCACACCAACAGGGACTTACTCTGCTATCAGATTATGCATCCATGAGTCTTGTAGCTGACAGGCCTGCCAAATTTCTGCTCTTAACCAAGCCTGCAAGACCAGCACCAAATCCTCACGTTTATGTGTGTGTAATGGCTCGTCTGGGCTGCGTCTGCCCACAGCTAGAGCCTGAGCTGAGCGCGGGCCAAGGTTTTTAGAGTCCGCACATCTCTGTTTCAACATGACAGTCTGACAGTACCAGCCCGGGCTGTATTTGTGAGTCCAGCAGCGCAGGAGTGTGGCGGTCACTGGCGCGGTTATCTCCTCCGGCGGCGTGCAGGGCCAGGGCTGCCGGTCTCAGACTGTGCAGGCACCAGAGGCTGGTCGGGGCGGACAGGATGCTCTCCACCTGCCGTCTCCACGGGAGTGACGTAAACGGCCTCTGCCCACCCTGCCGACTCTCCAACCCTTCCGACGGAAGCCCTTCCGTGGTGCCCTTTGAAACTGGCTATTATTTTATTCTTGCTGTTAACAGAACCAAAATGCAGCCAGTTGTGTGTGAGCAGGGACATCCTTTGACACAGAAAACCTTAAACCCTGTATCAACCCTCAGGCTGCCAGAACTAGGAAATCCCCAACACTTCCGTTTACATGAAAATGCACTTCGTGGGCCCAAATATCAGCCCATGGGTTACTTCACTTTCAACAGCTCTCTGATTTCCAGCTGATTTTGTTTCTGCTCTAAACTTTTATAATCTCAAATTCAATGTTGATGAAAATATGAAGTTAAACAAGTTTTGACTTGGTGATTTAAAAACACGAATGGCCTTATTTTTGCCTTTTAAAGAAAATAAGTTGATGAGAAAATATTTAAAAGAATTAGAAAATCAATAATAAATAAATTAATTAATTTATTAATTTATTTTAATTTTAGTTAAAATTAATTTATAAAATTTTAATTTTGAAATCCATAGTTTGTGGATTTTAGTGCTGGGATATAATATAGCTTTTTACTATGCATTACATACTTGTATTTGGTTTCTTTACTAGGTACAGGTATATTTGCAATTTCAATGTCAATAATACAATGAGTTTCTACTTTTCTTAGGAAAAGACTAATTTTTGTTTTGAATGTGTCAGAGATACATTGCTAAATATACGTAGCTGCAAAGAAACTGCACGCAGGGAGGGAGGGAGGGGATGGCTACGCCCCGTGCGGCTGGTGTTTTTCTGACTGGCATTGGCCTCATCGTCTGCCAGGAACCGGCCTCCTCTCCCAGCCCATCGGAAGAGCAAAGCAAACCGGTGTTCCTGGGATTGGAGCTGAACTCCCTCAGAAATCTGGGGTTCCTGGTCAAAGCCAGGCAGCAGAAAGGCAGACGCCTTCTTTAAAATGATGGGGTCAGTGGCTCCGACTTGAGAAGATAGTTTTCAGAAATGAAAAGATACGCAGGTTGCGTACATTACAATGTGTCCACAATTTTACACATCACAGGAAGACAAGCTCTCCAAGCAGCAAACACACGGAGCCCCGTGTTCCTGATGGAAGACAGTGAGGTCTAACAGGCAGCTTTGGAGACCGTGTTAAGCTTTTCCATCTCAAACAGTAATGGATAGGACTGGTATTACAGAATCAGTGGGAACAGAACTGAGTCTTCTATCTTATCATCACAAAAACGTACTGTTACATATAAAGATTTATCAGTGCATGCTTGAAAATTCGTTCAAGTTTCCCTTAGGCTTGATATGGTCCAGTACAAAGGAAAAACTAATTACCTATATTTAAAAAATATTTAAAATAATAGTTATAGAGAAAGGGGTTTGTGATTTCTTTTCCTTACAATATTTTTATATTTATATAAATATTTGTGGATATTTGCACTGTGCTTACGAGTGTGTGTATGCTAAGCAGCATACCTAGTGTTAAAGTATTAGTTCTGTTAATGTTTTTTGAGATTTTTTTTAATGTTAAAAAAGAATATTCTTTAAAGAAGCCCCTTGATCAATTTAGGATGACCCTCAAGTAATTTTTGCATGTTTGAAATTGGAAAAATCAGTTCCAATTTTTTTCGTTTTTTACCATTTGCAAGGTACAGTGTTTCACTCTAATTTGGATATTTTTAGTGTTTTTCCAAATAAGCATCACATTTATCTTGATCGTGTGTTTTAAACTACTGGGAAAAACCTGTAAAATATTACTTATTAATTCTTATGAACAAAAAAGGGTTTTCTATATGTATCTCAGACATGAAAGGAAACTTGAACCAGTGGAAATAAACGTTCAAGTCAGGAAACTTGCGTTACCCGATGTTTTGTTTTCTAAAACATGCCGACGGGCGCTGGGCGTGCCTGGATGGTGCTTTCTAACAGCGGTCTCTGAGCGGCTAATTCCTCCTCCTCCTCCCAGCTCTCTCCTCGCTCCCGAATAGCCACACCAGCATCTGGCTGGTGCTCCGTGGTCACGGCTGCCTGGTCCCACCAGCGCCGCCCTTTCTCTCTGCCCCTCCGCTGGCACTGGGGAGGCTGCTGCCCTGGGCCTGGACCCCAGCAAGGCTCCTGCGCCGTCCCCTCTCCCGCCTCCCTGGAGCCCCCGTGTGGGACCTGCTCACAGGGGTGCACTGCTGGCCAAGCCCACCCGCCCTGGGGTGAGGCGCCACCTCCTACCGAGTGAGGCACGTGGAGGGGCCACAGCAACCTGGGTGGGTCAGGGGCTCAGGAGCAGGCGGGAGCAGGCGATGGCCAGGCCTGGTGGAGCTGGCCCGTGGCCACCAGGTGGCAGCGTTCCCCCCCACACGGTGGCAGGACACAGCCCGAGGCCGGGGCTGCCCCTGGGATGCAGAGCCGGCCACCGCTGCAGGGTCTTCCCCGGCCGGCGACGCCCCTCTGTGGCACCCAGTGTCCACGCGTCTCAGACACCCCTCGAGCCCGGGAGGCCCAGTGGAAGCCCTCGGATCGTTTCCTTCTACATTTCAAACAGGTGAACCTGTATTTTAATCACGCAAAGTGGATTAAGATGCAGCTCCTTACTGGGGCAGCTGTTTCGAATGATGCTGGCACCTCGCTCAGGAGCGGCCGTGCCAGGCTCACGTGGACGCCCGCAGCGTCGGCCTCGGCGCCCACGCACAGCACCTGGCGTGGCTTGAAATGCTTCAGGGATTTTACCGGGGGTGGTAGTTAGATTTTTACTGGGAGTCCTTGACTACTTATTGTCTTAATTTATTTCTGGACAATATTTACCTAGATAAAAAATTTTTACTTAAAATGATTTGAGAAATTTATATTATGTGTTTTTCTATTATTTTCTCTCCTAAAGCATAAAGTTGGACAGACGCGTATATTGTATATGTGTGTTTGTATATAATTTAAAGAAATTTACCAATATGTTCTCGATAGCATAATAAAAATCATTAGAAGGTTGATTTTAAAAGTTGTTTGAAGTGTTTGTATATTATATTTGGTAAAGATGTACTAAGTATTTTTTTTACTTCAATACTTAGAAATTTATCGATCGAAAGGACTGCCAGCGTTCCACATTATTAAATACGTGCCCTTATTAAATACGTGTTCATGGGAAAAACAGCAAACGTGCATAATGTTGTCCACGATTGGCTGCGCTCACGACCTAACGTGCGCTGCCCAGTCGTCGCGGCATCTGGACATTCTGCCCCTGCACCAGGGGTGGCAGCCACGCAGGGATCTTTGGTGTCATCACTTGCATTCTGTGTGCCGGTGGTGACACCGAGGTCACTGCGTTGGCTCAGGCACAGTGGAGAAGGCTGCGGTCAGGGATGCTCACCCTGGTCGGGGCGGACGCACCCAGACAGAAACTGCTGACACCCGGGCTTTGCAAACCGTCAGGTGCTTCCGCCCAGCCGTGCAGCGGCCGTTTGGACTGCGCGGGAAGCCGCACTGCGGAATAGCATATTTTTCTAACGACTCATTATCCCGGAACAATGAGGAGATGAGTAGAATATAAGTGTATTAAAAACATAATTGCTTTTCTACTCAAACAAAAGCATGCCCTGTGTACGTGGGGAAAATGCCTCACGAATAGGAGAATTTTCGTTCCTTTTCAGTTTGTGGCTGTGCCTGCCATAAGTGCGTATTTAAAATCCTAATTGCTTCAATCCCATCCCCACCTGATCATTTCTTTGGACTACAGCACGCGCTTACTGTGCACCCCAGACTGCTGTTCCAGCAGTGTGGCTACTGCGTGCTGCGACCTTACATACGTGTGACTCGTGACGTCCTCACCAACATAGACAAAGGTGTGAACATAGTTTGCAAACACTGAGGGAGAGAAATAGCTTGGCAGAAAATTCCATGTACTTATGACACATGCACACACACACATACACATGTATGTATTATATGTTCATATAGCACAAACACATAAACTTTTTGTATGTGTATATACACATACATACACATATATGTATAAAATACATAAAAGATCTACGTAGTATAAAAACTATATATACAACTACATATAAAATTAAATAATGCTAAATTTTAAGAGAATACAAAAATATTATCTATGTATATTATTAACACCCATAAACTTAGACTAAGTACTTGCAGACAGACACACACACCTGCCCAGCACATCGCCGGGCAGTGGCAGTGTCCTGGACTGCTGAGGAGTCCCCATCATTGCACTAAAGCTGTGAACAGTGAGCTTCTCTATGCTCACAGATGCCCCATTGGTGGCATCTCCTTATTAAACAGTTTTCAAGGATTGGTGTTCCTTTCCTACCTAAATTTAAATAGACTTGATCTGGTGTTTGGGTATAGTAGCTCCTATTTTTCAAACCAGTGTATTTTGCTCCTTTGTCTCTGAGAATCCCAGCTTTAGACACACATCTTTCCCCAAACTCCTACCTTACCCACAGTACCCACAGCTTTTTACCCCCATTTGTTGTATCTGCCTCTGTCTTGGTCAGCACTATGTGCACTTGCTTCAGAAGGTATTCTGGGGAAATCACATCCTGAATTTTTTGGCTTGACCCTTTCCGACTAGATCACTCCTGTTTTTTGAACTGTTTCTGTGAAGCATCACTGATTTCAAGTGCTATTAAAATTAGAAGTAGCACAAGAACCATGCACAACTCATTCAACTCATTTATTTCATTCCATATCTAAATGCATATCAACTAAGTTCATTAATGTATATCTGTTTTAATTTGATACTTTAACATGATTCTTTTAATTCCTAATATTTCGGGAACCCAAGAAATAATTGATAATGTTTAGAAGTGATTCTCATATCTGTGAGATTCTCTTGGTTAGGTTGTATAAAATCTGAATGGCTGTGAATGGGTTTAAGGAAAACATAGGGTCTAGAAAGCTCTTCTGCACACAGAACGGACAGGGTTAATCCCCCCAGCCCTCGGCTGGAAGGAGAAGCAGCGGCGGGAAAGACAACACTGATACAGTGAGACATCATCACATAATTACTGCATCTAATGTTTCCCTGCACATAACGTTCAAGTTCAGAAATCTCAGCCAGGGGCCCATAAAACAATTCTTGCGTTTTATGTTTTTCTGCTTATGCTGTTTTATTTCACTCTTTTGGGGAAAAATGTAAAAATAATTTACTGAAGTCATAATTAGCGCTTATAAAGCACTTTGTAACCTATGACAATCTGCAAATTGCTACTCTAGGATGGTTGTGGCTGTCTAAACATTTCCGTACTCGGGGAAACTTAGGGAGAGGCCTTTGTGGTTTCAAAGTCCCTTGAGCGCCGGGAGCGTGTGGTGGTGAGATTGTGACCCTCGTCAGACCTGACTCGCCCTGGCCAGGCGGCAGCTCCCGGGACCGGCTGTGGGTCCGGACTTACCCCAGGGCCCGCCCGCCTGCTCTGACATCACGCCCTCAGGAGAGGACTTTCGAGGGCCACGCTGGGAACACAGGTGGCCCAGGGTCACACCCCACCTGTGACGGTCGCTGGCTGCACCTGGATCGGCCGCAGCGGTGACAAGCACGTGCTCTGCTCTGCTCCGGCTTCTCCTCCGAGCTCTGATTCTCTCCCCGCCCTGAGAGCGGTGCTGTCCTCCCCACTTGACAGCTGAGGAGACAACGCACCACAGAATCAGGTCGGGTGTCCGCCCTCCCAGCTGGACAGTGGCAGACGGTAGCCGGATTGCAGCCCACTTTGCCCAGCTGCAGAATCACTGCGTGGAAATGGCTCCTCACTGGGGAGAAAAGACAGGCCTGCGCGGCCCTGGGGCCACCTCTCCACCCGCCGCTGTTGCGTCTGGGGCGGGTCCTCCATCCCCAGGTGCGACAGAAGACTGAACGGAGGGTCGGCTTGCTGGGGGACACCGTGGGCTCTGTCTGCGGCTTTGCAACCCCGTGCAAGGCTGCTTCCTGGGGTGAGCTCTGCCCAGGGGTGTCCCAGCCTCGGTGCCCAGGCCTTGGGGGTCGCCCTCCTCTCCCCCAGCCTCTACCTGCTCACACCACCACTGGCCACACCGTGCACCTGCCGCTCAGCCACACCGGCCAGGCGGCCTCCTTGGTCGGCCTTGCCCCACCGCAGGTGTCTCAGACTCTCCTGTCACCTGTGTAGCTGCTTCCCTGGTCTCCGGCCACCTAACCCCCCTGGCTGCTGCCCGGCTCTGGTCCAGCCACTCCTCCAGAGCCCACTGCAGGCCCCCAGTGTGGGGCGCCAGGCCCGGCCCCATCTCGGGTGGGAGGAGCTGAGCATCTGCGGCCCCCCGCACACCGGCCGGTGACAGCCACGAAGGACAAGGACCGCTGCTCCGCGGACCCCTGGCGGCCCCGGCAATACAGCGCCCTTCCCAAAGGCCTCTGCGAACTGTGTTTCCCTATGTGTGGACTCGGTAAACCAAATGGGAAAGTAAAGTTCTGTTTTGCTTCAGAAAGCTGATGAGTTTATTCTATGTGCTCATATGTGTGTGCGCCTGAAAGCAGAACATTCTTTCTTCCTCTCCCCGAGCCACTGACCGTAAGGACATTTTGACCTGCATTTTGTAAGCCCTCCTGGGCCATCTCCACGCACGCACACGCACACACAACCACGTGTGCATACATGTATGTGCATTTCACACATGCATAGACACAAATTTATTAAAACTCAGCTTTCTCCTCAGTGGAAAATGATTTTACCACGCATATTTTAGCAACTACCCTTATCTTATTTCTGGTGACAAGTTCTGTTTTATGCGTGCGCCGATGGAAGCCGTTAGCATGTATTTTATTCCGGTTCCTGTTTTCCAAGTAAATCACGCTCAGATTTACTAGCTATCACCTTCTCACCGCAATTTATGGGTCTTCTTCTCCCTTTTTAGTGTCCGCAGTCACTTTCAGAACGCCGGGGACTGTTTTCCCCAGAGCCAGGCCCACGCTGGGCAGAAGGTGAGACATTTATTGAGCCGCGTTAGCAGCCATGGAGACCTTCCCGAGGCCGCCCTGGGCCTCTCGGTGGGGTCAGTGCGCCGTAAACCCAGGGTTCCCAGCACCTTGAAAGATGCCGTTTCCTAAAAACCGTAAGCACTGCATTGTGGAATTTTAGGATTTTACATGATGTGATATAATCGCTTAGACTTGAGGCACTTAGTCCTCATGAGGTTTTTCATGTGGATGGGCCGTCGACCGCCAGACGCGATTTCTGAGATGGCGCCGTTGCCGCTGGGTGCAGAGGCAGCGGGACGTCGGCCCAGGACTCCCCACCCTCCCCGAACCCCGGGGGGCCTGCTGCTGCAGACCCCGGGACGGGTGCAGCGCCTCACAGACATTCTCAATAAATATTTGCAGAAATAGATGGAGATGCAATTCTGTCTTATTTTGTATGCACAAAATAGCAACCGTTTAACGGTTAGCTTTGTTTTAATAGTGCCTTGAGATGAATTTGAGAAAAATATACTTCAAGTGCAACATCACTGTCATACATAATGGATAATGATGGCACTTCATTTGTGCTGAGATGTATTAGGAGAGTCAGGACGAAAGTGCATTTGCGATGCCAGGCTGAGACTTCGTGTTTGCACACACTTACCTCCGTGCATATTTATATATTCTCAAAAGGTATGATGCTCTGGGAAGCAGAGTCATTTTTCTGAGTTTGGAAACACTTTCATTTATTTAAAACATAAAGAGAAGTTGGTAATAGCACACTAAGAAATTTAACCTTTATCTTCTGCCTCATTTGAAAGTCACAAAAGTTTTATTAATTTAATGTCAAATGAATTTCTAACATTGTAAAGTAAAATTTGTTATTATTTTATTATATTATATTGTTATATTTTGCTATATATAATTATTGTAATATAATTATTTTAACAGCATAGTGTATATACTGATGTAACACATACGTGTTTAAGTTCTACACATACAGATATAGTTATGTAGAGATGAATAATATGTGCATATTGTGACTTTGTATAATATACGTGTCATTTTATGTATAATTTACTTTCACCAACTATTAAAACTAAAGATATGCTTAGTGAAAATAAATCATACAATCCTAAAAGTAGTGATTTTAAGAGTTAATCAAGCTTTTTTCAGAACTCAAGGAATTATGTTTGGAATGCATTTAAGTCGTAGACTACAGAGCCCCTTCCATTCACTTATGTGACTTTAGAACTGGCATCGGCAGAGCACGCTTGGGTCCCGTCAGTGACTGTCAGACGAGAGCGGTGCCCACGCCCACGGCAACAGCCCAGGAGGGAGGGGCAGGCGGGGCCCGTCCAGGTGTGCAGTGCCCCCCGTGTGGGCAGGTGCCTGCCACGCTCGGCTTGTCCTCCAGGGCATCGCGATGGGACACGATGGGCCCAGGAGGACAAAGTGCGATTCAGCTCCACTTTCAGTGGCTGAAGACTCAAGTTCAGGGTCTTAGTTGAGTGACAGTAGGGAAAAGCATCTTCTGTCACTTCTCCCCATGTCTGTTGTGCTTTATTCAAAATCTGTGACTTTACCAGTGGACAACCTGACCAACAGGGACCCCAGCATCACTAGGGTGCTCTGTCGCCTGGAGAGACCCACCCCCAGAATCTTCACCTGTCGACAGACAAGGCAAATCCTAAGACAGCTTTCACCTGTGAGCTCATAGTGTTCTGTAAGCAAAAAGCCGGGCCTTACACTGAAAACACTTCTGTGGGCTTAGGGTAGAATGGGCTGGAACATCAGAGGAGCAGTATCTCCATGAACATGGCTTGCGCCTGGTCACACCCGCTGACGTCACTCCCAGCGTCATGAGCCCTCGGTGCAGGACAGGAACGACTGTGTCTGCGTCAGGTGTAGCTCAGGTACAAGGACGTTTGCGAGGCTTCCCCGATTTCCCTGATATTTCTCTCTTCCGGACGAGAGCGGGAGCGAGTTCAAGGCGGCCTCCGAGAGGCACACGCAGCGGTGCCGTGACCCGGCCGACACCTCGGAGGTTCACGCCAGCCGTTTTATTCCTCGTAATGACGCTGAATGACCCAGTATCTTGTAAAATGAAATTGAAATCTGCAGCGAGGCAGTACTTCTGCTATTAAAATGATTTTTTCTTTGTAATGGAGCGCTGCCAGTCCAACCATTTGTGAATTGCAATTAAAATCTGAAGCCGGCAGCACTTTTGCAATTAAAACTGGCATTTAAAAAAAAAAAATTCTGCACCAATCTAGATAATTAGATAGGAACTAAAATACCCATTTATTACGCATGTGGACATGTACAAGGAAATAATTTGAAATTTATTATTCAAGATATTCTCTTTGTAACGAGGAATATGCTAAATGCTAGAGCAAAGCAAACTGTTTTCATATTCCATACACTTGAACCTACGCTAGAGAATCGGTGTCGGATGTCTGGTCACCAGTTTGTTTACCGCTCTCTCTGTCTTTACCACGTCCCTTCACAAACTCTGTTTCGGCTATAAATCTGGACGGCGCTGAAGTTGTCAGGGTACCGGCCAGAGATGACGGGTATCTCACGGCGAGACTCACCTGGGTATTTTGATTTGCTCATGTTTTAACCACACTTTCTCAATAAGTTTGCAGCACAACTGTAATTCTGTTCTGCTGGTGAAAATTTCAAGAAGCGTTAGAGTTATCGCCACTGAGTAAAGATATCTGAAGGTTTAATTCTCAAAATACTTTCCCAGAGAGTATGAGATATCAGAGAACCAATAAAAACCCCATGACAAATGCCTTCCTCCCCTGGAGACATGAAGCCTCCAGTCTGCAGGAAGCCGGGTCGAAGGCCTGCGGTGGTGACATCTGGGGACTGTGATGCTGAGCCCTGGGGTCCGGTGCTTGCCTGTCTCCATAAGCATCTAGAACATTCAGACTTAGTTGAGAGTTCAAGGTCACCTACACACAGTTGTGTTTTCTGTTTAATACTTGTGTAAAAACCTGTAGTTCATTTGATTTAAATTTTGTATTTTCACGTAGTAGTGTCTCTTCATCTGATTTCCTCTTTGGCTGAAACCATACCATAAATTGTGATTTTGGGGGGAAGGTCTGGTATTTGGAAGGTGTTACGGAATCGGGATATCTGAAGCTGTGGCATTGAGTGGACCAATAAACAAATAAATAAATAAATAGCTGGGCAAAACTAGTTGTTTTTCTTCCTCTACCCGAATGCCTGGTCTGCATTTCCTCGCTAATCTGAACGTTCTTCTTGCGAGTTTCTCTATCTTAAAATATCTGGGTTTGCTCATCATCCTCTACAAACAAGTTGTTCGTCTCTGCCCGGGGGTCTCCGTTTCCTGGTCTGTGAAATGAGGACCTCGCCTGGGCCATCTCCCGGCTCTGCACCGGTTTCACACATGGCCGTTCCACGTGGCCCGGGATGGGCACCGTGTCCCGTGACGCTGAGCAAGCTGTGACGCCAAAGTGAAACGGACCCGTCACAAGTAGACGTTTATCTACTAGGTACATTTTCCAGAGATGGGAAATATTTTTAAACAGGTGTTTTCCATAACCCCACATTAAACCACTCAGGCCGCTGAGTCTAGGGGCAGATGTGCAGCGGGAGAGCAACTGGGAACAGGAGGACAGCGGGCGGAGGGACTGGGGACGGCCCGCCAGCCAGAGACAGAGCAGGCAGCAGCGGGCAGCGGGGCCACAGCCCACCCCGACCTGTGGTCCACGAACGTGCTGCCCCACGCCAGGGCACTGGTGGGAATAAAAGTTTCAGAACTCGAAATGCCACGTTTAACTTGACAGCGCAGTTAACACCTGATCACAGTATACCTGTCCGGGACCTGAGAGTGATGCCCGTCCCACCACAGCCTGCTCTCGGCCACGGTCGCCCCGCAGGGCGCAGACTTCCCGCGTGAGCACAAAGCGCCTCCCGCCTCAGCCGCCCCCGCTGGTGCCTGGGCAGCACAAGCGTTTCTCACCCTGGTTATCTTATCTTGCTCTGAATTTACGGAATTAGAAATACAAGGCATAATGGCAGGAGCACTAATTCCCTGACTTACTAAATCTGTACCTGAAATTAAAATAAATGGATTGATTCCTCACTCCTGTTTCATGATTCTCACTGCTGTTATTATGGAGACTTCTCCCAGCTTGTGTTTTTTGATTGAGATGTAGTTCCCATACCATAGAATTCGCCCATTTAAAGTGTACAATTCAGTGTTTTGGGTATATTCATAGCTGTGCGACCATCACCACAATCTAACTGTAGAACATTCCATCACCGGAAAAATAAACCCCACACCCATGAGCAGTGACTCCCCACCCCGCCACCCCAGCCCCGCCGACCACCAATCCACCCTCTGTCTGCCGATCTGCATATTCTAGACGTTTCATACAGATGACATCTGCCTTCTGCTATGGCTTTACTTTTCTTGAATATCCATTTTCCACACGATAGTTCTTTTTTCTGGATCCTCAGCTCCCCTGAGTATGGACCGGCGGGGGTAGGTCCTGTTAAGGGTTTGGGTTTCTCCGCAGCTGTTACCGCCAGGAGCCCACAGGCGTCCACGCCGCCGGCTGAAGCCCCTCCGCCCGACGTGTCTTCACTTTCTCTCAGGTTTTCCGCTGATTTGGGTCTGCCGCACTCTGAGGGGCCAGATGTCTTGCCCGATACGCAAAGGGTCTCCCGAAACTCTGCAGCCTCAGGCTGCGTCTGAGCCTCCACAGAAACCCCCGGGGCCACTCGGGAAACACCAGGCCTTCCTGTGGAGCAATCTATTCCATAAATAAACTCCCGTTCCAACACCTTCTCAGCAAATGTATGAAAATGTCAGAGATCAATTAGAACGCAAAGTATAGAGAAAGGAATATTTGCTTTCCTGACGGACGAAGATGACATTTATCGTGGGGCCCTTGGCACCGCTGCGGGGCTCTCAGAGTGGGGGTGGTCCCCGACGGGTGCTGACAGCAAAGGCTGTTCCCCAGGTTCTCGCCTAAGAAAAATAAACCACAAAGGGACACAGACAACATGGACCTCTGAGCCTCGCCCCGTCTGGGCTGTTGACATCCATACGTTGTGGCTGACCCAGATGCACTATACTCATCAAATTTCTATCAATACTAATTTCCTAATATCAATAATAATCTGTGTCTCCACGGAGCGGCGTTCCCAAGCAGGGCGCCCCGCTCCTCCCAGCTCCCTGAGCTCTTCAGCGTCCGTGTCAATAAAACTGACTGCTGCTCTCAAGCTATTGACAGTTATTAAAAATGACCTTGATGTAATTTCATGCCTATCAAAACGAAGAGCGTACGCTAAGGATTATGAAAAGCTACAGTGACGGAAAGTGCTGACAGCCCGGAACGGCCGAGCAGGGTCCGCGTCGCTGACGATTATTGGGTTTTCGCGGCCGCTCCTCTTTCCCCTGGAATACTGTCTGCTCCTGGGGAGAGGCTCCTGCTCTCTGGGGGGCTAATTGGAGCTCTTGGGGGCTCTCCTGTGCTTTGCAAAGAGCTGCCTCAGCCCATCACCCCGCAGTTAGTGTGGTGTAAAATGTCATAAGCTCCGCCGAAGACCTTTGAGTACCGGCAGCACAGCTGATCAATGCGTCCTGGCGGACACCGGCTCCCGGCCCAGAGGCCAGCGGATCCAGAGCACTCTCCCAATTTTTCTACCACTCTGTCCGGGCATTGATCCGGCCTGTTCTGAAAACTGTGCGGGAGGACTCGGCCGTGGTGTTAATAGACAGCCCTTGTGTGCATCCTCAAAGAGATACACAGTGTGACTATTCAATAGCCAAATAATTTATTAATAATTGTAACCAACACTCTGAAACACACCCCTCTCTGTACACACGGAATAATTGCGCTGAGCAAACACAGCCAGGCCGCCCGAAAGGTACCAGTTGTGACGAACACTAACTGCTCTGAGATGAACCGAATTGTGTCCCGTCTGCTGAGTGTCCCGTCTTGGATTCCAAGACGACTTCGTACACTTCTGTTAGGTGCTGTTAAGACACAACCCCGTCGCCTCGATGGGCTTGTCTGTATAGCATACAGCAGGCTGCTCGCCATTAAGCTTTTGCTTTTAAAGAAAAAAATCCTCGTCCTAAAATAAAATTGCCGAACCTCTTGTTGCAGCTGACAAAGGCCGTCCTCCTACTTCTCCACCAGCCTCCCTAAAAGTGATTGCAGAGACCCTGCCGGGGGTTTTCCTCAATTTTATCAAATAATATTAAATTTAATAATTTGTTCTGCTATAATATTTTCAGTGGACAATAACGGTTTGGAGATAATGCAGAACAGTTTCCAACATACGAGATTTATAATTGATTGATGCTGAAAAGCAAAATAAGCAGAACAAAACGGTGCCCATCAGAAACGCACAGCACCCATAGGCAGCATCAGCTGAGCCTAGACACAGGGGCTAGGCCTTTGTTTCTTTTCTCCTACTTGTGACTGTGTCTGCGTCTATAAAGTCGGCAGATTCTTAGCTTTTTGGTTACTCCGTTTAGAGAGGGTGCTGAATTCCAACTGATTAGCCCACATGTGCAGGAGATCCGGGAGCAAATTGTATGTTTTGAAAACCTCCGGTCGGCTGACAGATCTGTGACACTGTTTGTCTCCCAGATAAACAGGCTCCGGGGCTACATGTCGCAGTGGGGAAATGGTCCCAAGGGTGGTCTTCACTGTGGGGGTGGGACACACCCCGGTGGGTCAGCGCAGCCCGGGGTGGGACACGGAGCAGGGTCTCAAGGCGACCCCGGCGCACAGGTGGGCTGATGCGGGCAGCCCGCTCCCGCCCTCCTCCCCTTAAGCCGTGGAAGGAGCCGGAATCCCAGCTCTCACACAGTACTCAGAGGAGGGAGAGGCAAACACAAGGTAAAACCTGCACTCAGAAACAATGTGAGAGAAGTTAATTGTCAAAGTGGCTTCAACACCGCACGGAGCAAACAAAACCCTGGACAGAACATTCTGTGCTTGAGCAACCCGGAAAAAAATATCTAAACGGCAACACAGAAATGTCTGTGGGTTAAAAGAAAAGTCAAAAAAGGAAAATGAAGGCAAAGTGCTTAGTTTAGAGGGAAACACAAGACATAGCCTTAAGATTGCTTCACGAAGAAACTTTATAAGAATGTGGATTGGAGAATTAATAAAATAAGGACTAAAAAACAAAGTGATAAGGTAAAAGAAAGAGATGAAAAGGTAAAATTTAAGCTTAAAGGATAAATTTAACATAAAGGCAATATAATTTCAAAACTATTAAATACATTAGACACAGGAACAGAACAAACATAACTAAAGTTAGACAGTTTCCGTGTAATGACTGACGGAAGAACAGGGAGCCCAAGTGCAGGAAGACGAGGCGGAAGTCAGATGCGTGGAGACCAACACGGCAGCAGCTCTGCTGAGGACACAGCCGGGACAGCGAGGCTCAGCCACGTGGCCACGGGGCCTCTCGCCAGACCCTGGATTCCGGAGACACAGCCTCTCAGTCACTAGCAAGAGTGACCAGCATCCTCCCTCCCGGGGCCTCTGCCCGCCTGGCACGACCCGGAGCCCTGCGCTCGGGGCCTGGAGGACACGGTTCAGGGTCGGGCCGGGGGCTCCTTTCCTCTCCCCAGAGGGCTGCACAGGGTCACGGTGGAGAAGCGAAGGGCAGGAAACACCAGGCGTGTCACCCGGTGGGTGACAGAGGTGTGCGCTGACACACGGGTAGGAGGGGAAGGAAAGATGCTGACCGTGAGGACCTCGAAGGGCTAGAAGTGAATCCCAACGTCCGTGTTCATCGGTTGTGCGTTTACTTCTCTTCCCCAGCCGGTGCCTGGGGACACGGGACGCTCGGTTTCAGGGGTTATGCAGACTAAGGTGACACATGTAAAGGGTTTTGCCCAAACCCGGTGCTCACAGAGTTCCTAGGGACTGCTGTTGCCACTGTCGTCGTGAGAAAACAGGCATGGCCACGAAGTATTGGGGGAGGAGTAGGTGGGCTCGGAGAACGGGGGATTCGGGAAATTCAAGAACATAGAACTTCAGAACAATCCCTCAGGCAAACCTCCAGCATGTACTGTGTGGGGCCGGGATTTACCTTTTGCACCTGCGGGACGTGAGCTCGCTCCGCTCCAGCGCCCTGGACCCCCGGCCACCCGGCTCCGGAACCCCCTTCTCTGGTCTTTTCTAGTCTTGCACACTGGTTTTCTACCTTCCTCAAGATTTTATTTGAGGTGAGTATTCTGCTGCAAAGCGAATAAACATACAACCAAAATATTGCTTAATTCCCAAATTATAGTAGCATTTATTTTCAAGTTTGGGGTCTTACAATTGGTTCTGCTTTATTCCTATTATTTTAGCTCCAGAACCCACTTTTGTTAAAAAGGGGACTTGCTTGGTGTTTACATGCTCTCCTTTAATCAACCATACACCATTCACTGACTCCCAAAATCCCGGCTTTCACGGAGCCATGAGAATCTGGCTTCTTGAGGGTTGAAAAAATAGCAGGAGTTCTAGTTATTATTAGTATATATTTCGCAAAAATTTCTGGTTAAGGTTACCTGCTGAGAAAACAGGTGACAATTTAAAAACTCTGTTAGTATAATTTAAAAAGGGAACTATAACTTGCTGAGATCTGCCTTGTGTAAGACGTTACGTAAGTGGTACTTTAATGAACAATTATTTTTACCTTTGAGGGAAGACTTTTCACAAATGAGGAGTTCGGGCATTGAGACGTTAAATAACAAGAAGCCACTTAGTGGTAGATTTGGGATTCAAACAGCACTTTCTGAATTAGAACCTTTTTTCCTACATGCTCTTCAGGAAGGGGGCATCATTATTTCTGCTGCATTTCTGTTGCGCATCTGATGGTCTTCCCTCCTCTTCGGACCAAGCCGGCCCCTCGATGCGCTTTCCCTGGAGGAGCGCAGACGGCATCTAACTCCCTCCGCCAAGCCTGGTCTTCGTTTGACTCCTATGTATTCTGAGCATTTACTGTATGCCAGATACCGTTCTAGACACAAAGGGCAGTGGCGAAAAAACACAGAAATTTATGAGGTAAATAAAAATATAGTGGAAGTAATCAAACAATAAAATATGTAAACAATGTATTTTTTCTAGGATGAAAGCTCCCCAAGGGCAGGGGCTATTTCTGGCTTGTTTACTGCTGGGTCTCCTATGTAGAAAAGGTAGGTAGGTCCCAAATTATATTTGATGGATGCAAGTTAAATAAATGGAAAACAAATTTAATGGAATATAAAATTTGATGCTTTAGAATACAAATCAAATAGCTTGGGATATTTTATTCAGTATTTCTTTAGATATTAGATATGGCCTTTGTATTAAAGAATTACATGAACTAAAATGTATTCAATGATATCATCTCATATTACATATTACATTTTACAAATAAATAATTAAAATATTTGGCAACAGTTGACTTTTATTGTCTTTTCTCCTTAGGATAAATTTATATAGATACACACCTATATATATATATGTATATATATATATATATAAACACACATATATATATGTCTTTTTAATGTAAATAAGCACACACATATGTATATTTATATATGCATACACACAAACATAGATATATGACCATATATCAAAGTGTCAGTTCGACTACTGGAACAAAACGGCATGTATCACAAATCTAATCCAGCTTGTCAGATATTATTCATTAGTAAACAAGAGGAGGACATTTTTGGAAAAATAACATGAAACCCATTTTCCAAGCTTGCAGCTGAAAGGCGAGGAGCTCGGGCGGCTGAGATCGAGTGTCCCAATGATGGCCCGTGTGTCATGCTGATGACAAAGTGCAGGTCACCCGGCTCCTGCCCTATAATCCATTTTGCTAGCTCTGTTTGCATCCATCCAATACTTCCTGAAAGAATTTGTGGGACGCTGAACCTCAAGTGTGATGGATAATTTACCTACATGTGACTAATTTTCAAATCTGTCTCAGCCAAAGCCTCGCTGCAGCCGCGGCCTGAGTTTCGTTCCGTGGCAGCGAGGAGGAGAGGGACGTACCTGTGGCCTGCACTCCAGCTAATGGAGCCCGCCCACGGCGCCGGCTGCCAGGGAGGGCACTTCAGCCCAGCGTTCAATCATGCTCCAACACGCGCACACGGCGCCGGGCCTGTGGAAACACGCGCGTCTCTGAGCCGGAAGCCCCATCTCCTGAAAAGTGACCACACGGAAGCAGCGTCAACCTGGACCCAAGTTGAGGGCACTTCTAGCCGCCCTCGGGTCTGACAGTAACAAAGCCTCTCTCCTGACTCAGAACACGTGTTCAGGTGTGAGGCCTCGCACAAAATCCTGCATGACATTGTCATCATTTTTGTTTCCAACATCCAGCAAAGGATCCAAGTGTACAGCAAATATTTCATGAAGGCAGGAGGTCAGACCTGCAAGTGCCCGCCAGTGGCATGCCTTCCTCGAGAGCGGGCACAGGCTGTTCTCGACATGTGTGTTTCATAGTCGGTTATTGCCTGTGTTCCGTGTTCAGTGTAGAAGGGACTAGACATCTCTTGATCCTCTGTGAACTGCAGGGCGGTCTGCTCTGGCTGCAATGTGCACACACTGCTAGTTGCCTACCCGATAAGCAGAGCCCGTGCGTTTGTGCTAAAAAATATCAAGTGTGTGTGTGTGTGTGTGTGTGCGTGCGTGTCTGTGTGTGTGCGTGCTGTAACAATGTGCCTGCGCCAGTCAAGTTCACTGTCAAGCCGGCTGGGCCAGGGCACTCAGACACTGGGTCAGACACAGTCTGGACGTGCTGCGAAGGTGTTTCCTAGATGGGATGAACATGTAAATCAGGCGGCTCTGCGTGAAGCAAACCACCCTCCACGCAGTGGTCGGCCTCATCCAATCCGGGTAAGGCCTGAAGAGCGGGCACTGAGCTCCCCCAAGGAAGAGGAAATTTCGCCTCCAGACTGGAGCGGCAGCACCGCTCTCTGCGGGCCCAGCCAGGGCCTGCCCCGCGGTATCAAACGTGCCAGCCTCAAAATCCTTAAAATCTCTTTCTCTCTATGTACTTGTGTATGTGTATGTGTACATGTATGTGTATGTCTGTATGCATGTGTCTATTTGCATGTATATGTGTATTTCTGTGTATGTGTGTGTCTATGTGTATATCTACGCCCATGTGCATGACTGTCCACATGTGTATCTATGCCTGTTCCATGTGTATGTTTATGTCTCTATGCACGTGTATGTCTATGCCCATGTGTATATGTGTACATGTACATGTATGTATATGTTCATGTGTGCATCTGTGTGCATGTGTGCATTTCTGTGTATGTGAATGTCTATATGTATGTCTATGTCTATGTGTACATCTATGACTGTATGTGTACATCTATGTGTGTGTTATGTTTATGTCTATGTGTATGTCTATGTCTATATGTATGTGTGTCCACATGCATGTCTGTGTCTCTGTTCATGTGTATGTGTATGTCCACATGCATGTCTGTGTCTATGTGTACATACACGTCCTATTAGCTTGTTTCTCTGGAGATCCCTGACTAATACAGTGTCCACATAAAAACACCAAACTTTCTTGCGTTAGGTTTGGTCATGGTAACAACCAGTGGCAAGTGACGTCTAAACAAAAGATGACGGGGTGTGGTTTTGAGAAAACTCTCAATTTCTTGTTAAAGGGAACTGGTTTCTGGCTCACACACTTCGCCTCTCCCCTCTCCTCCAGGCTGGAGAGCAAAAGCGATACTTCCTTGGATTTGGGAAGCACATGGACTCCCACGCTGGGGGAGCAAACATAGACGTACGCCCAGATACACTGCAAGAAACTGCAGGGTGTCAAGTTAGAAGAAGACCAAAAATGCAAGCAAAGAGAAAAGACTGGTTATGAAACACAATTCCACTTTTAGTTGTCTTCTTATCAACAAAAGTAGACACTAGAATACAATGGAAAACATTTTTAAGTTGTAAAGACAAATAGCAATCCACTTAGATTCCTACAATAAATACATTTTAACTTATAAGGAAAGATGGAATAAATGTATTTTCAGAGGTGCAGAGTGTGTATCACTCGTGAGCTCCGAAGGAAAGTAGGAATAAAGGATCCAATTACAAGGCAAGCAATTTGCCCTGTAGAAAGGAGAAGCTGAGACGTGGAAATAAAAGTGAAAAAGGTGGCAAACACATAAATAAATCTAAGCAGGCATCAACTATATGAAATGACAGTATGACTAATAATTTTTATGGATTAAAATTAAAGTGGGATGTTATGTCTGGCAGTGTGATAGATTACGATTCTAAAGAAAATTATTTCTATGTCCTTCCCTGGGAACAATGAAAAGGCAGGATATTTGAGGCTTGGAATAGATAAATAAGAACGTGAGGTGAGGTTTTGGCACAAGGAGCGGGATGGTGGGAGCCACTGCAAGGCCCTGGGCACCCCGGGACAGGCCCCCAGCCCTGGCGAAAGGTTCACACACCTTCAGCCTGCATGGAAGGGAATTGGGAAGGAAATGGGTCTGTCTTCTTGCTATTCTGTTAGGAAATAAAATAATAAATACAAAAACAATCTCTCTTGAGAATGTATAACTATAGATCTGTCCTGATCTACCTTGATTTCAAATGTGCTTTATCAGTGTAATTGTGGGAAGCCAAGTAAAGTATTTCAATTTAAGTGGCCCCGGGCGGGTATGTCTCTCTGTGCCTGACACACAGGACGCGAATGCTTTTCTGCATGAGAGAAGCCTCCATGCAGCCCTGTGGATTCTCAGAGAAAAAAGTAAGCCAAGCAGATTAAAGTAAGTAGTAACAGTAACAGCCTAAAAAGGAGGCCGTCATAAATAAGTCAGCAGAAATCAAGATAAAATAAAAACAAACTACAAATTTGACCTCCTTTGTACTTCAGGTAAATGGAATAATCCTAAATAACTTAAAATAAAAAATTAAGGGTATAAAAGATAGGATTATAAATCAACAAGATATAACACATGACAAAAAGTAGGTAGGTAGATTTGTAAAATAATGCTATTTGGTTCTAGAACTTATTTGTTCTATAATTTTAAAAGTACAGGTGTTGCATGTAAGAACAAACAGACAAAAACAATGGATGCTCCAAACAGCAGATTCAAAGCAGACAAAAAGTGAATCCATGAGCTGGAAGGCAGATAAAAAAAATTCCTCAAAATAAAAAGTAGGTTGCCAAGGTAAGGGAATAATGAAACAGAAATTGAGACAAAAAAGAAAAAGCAGCAGGATCTGACATAATCAATATGAATAACATTCTAATCAATGTCCCAGAAAGTTGGAGTAGAGAGTACCAGATGGACGATAATACGTACAACAAAGTCTAACACACAGAGAGTCACCAGTTTAAAATTACTGTTCTAAGTTCTACAGATGTTTCAACTCATTTAATAATCCTATAGTACTTACAAGATTATAATCCTATAAAATTAATACAATTATTTGTTCACATTTCAAAGAAAAAGGAGATGAGGCAGAGGAAGGTCAAATAACTTTGCCAAGGTTATACAATTCTTAAATGATAACACCAGAATCTGATTTCTAAATGCCGCTTCCAGAGCCTGAACTTTCAAGCACACATTCCGCTGGTCAGTAAAGACTTAGAACATCTTAGAAAATCTTCGAGGAATAGATTTTCTGAAGTACCTCAGCTTTTTGTAAATATAAAACTGTTCTATAGCAGAAGTTTATTTCAGGTATAGAGTAGATATAACAGAAGGTGGGAGTTGACAGCGGGAAGGAGAGAGGAAGGCGTGAGCAGGGAATTTAAGGTCCTTAAAGCAGAAGTCAGGAGCAGTTGTCTAAAGATTTAAAATTTAAGTTAAAGGTAATGATAGAGGAGACAATAAAAAGGTTTTATACACACACATCTGCATGCATAGAATTATTATGTTATATATTACATATACATTATAATGCAATACACTGGATATTTTACCACATGCATATTATTTATATATATATCTCACATATATATTAAAAATCCACAACAGCTAAATCCACATTTTTCACAGCAAAAATTCAATAGGCCATATACACATTACATACACAAAAAATGTCGTATGAGCATATTGTTTAGCAAAGCACGGTGCCTACCAGAACTAAAACCAGGAATAGGTGAGTGCGGAGCGGGGGCTCTGGGCAGGCAGCAGAGCAGGGCGCAGCTGGCCTCTCCCCGCAGACGCCTCTGCACTGGCGGAATTTGTGCCACGGAGCAGTGCTGGATCTGGGAGCCACGCAGGTGGCGACTTCCGGGGCAAGGCTGGGACAGCCAGGTGTGGTTCACTCGGGTCACTCTCAGCTCGCAGCAGAGCAGCAGCTGCCCGTCCCCACCGAGCCCCGTGGCAGGCGCCAAGCCTGTGCTGCGGGAGCAGCCTGCACGTGCCTGTGGGGGCCACGGTGGGCCCGTCCTGCAGATATCGGGGCTCTGTGCTGCGGTCACCGATTACAGAGTGGGGTGTGGCCACTGTCCTTCACCTCCTCCACCGTCGCCAGCTCCCCACGGCTGAAGTGTCTTCCAGGGGATTAAAGGGCTGGCACCTTATATTACTGCCCTTCATTCTTTTTCCCTTTTGGGAGCATGACATTAAAGACGAGGACATTCTAAAGCAGCTGCATACCTAGGAAAAATTAGAAAACGACCAAGTATGTCCAGGAAAAGACTTAGAAAAGACCTAAGAAGACCGTATGTTTATGCCTCAAGCTGATTCTAAGCACAGAGACAGCCTATAGCAATCTAAATTAAAAAATCAACAAATAATAACAAAAATATCAAACACTGGGGAGAGGGGAGCATTTGCTTTCCAGAGTTACCACATTATTAGGCTCAAATGTCCAATTTTCAACAACAACACCAAAAAAATCCCAAGACATACAAAAAATTTAAGAAAGTATGATTCAAAGGAAAAATATCAATCAATAGAAACTATCCCTGAAAAAGACCTGATGATAGATCTACTGGACAAAGACTTTAAAACAGTTGTTTTAAAGATGCTCAAAGAAGATATGGAGAAAGTCAGGAAATCTATGTGTGAACAAAATGGAAAATGGAAATATCAATAAAGGAAAAAAAAACTTAAAAGGAAACAAACAAACAAAAATTCGAGCTGAAAAATACAATAATTGAAATGAAGAATTCACCAGAGGGATTCAACAGCAGATTTAAGCTGGAAGAAAAATATTAGTTTGTGTTTTGATTAGTTTATATTTTGATTTTTTTTTTAAATACCAAATTTCTTTAGTATTTCCTATAAGGCACAAATGCTAACAATAAATCCTATAAGATTTGTTTATCTGGAAATGTCATTATTTCAACTTCATTTATTTTGATTGCATTTTTTGAAAGACCATTTTCTTGGATAAATAATTCTTGATTAATGGTTTTCGTGTGTATATGTGTGTTTTCCTCAAGCGTTTTAAATGTGGCATTCCACTTCCTTCTGGCCTGTGTCATTTCTGATGACAAGTCAGCTATTAATAAGCATGATTTTAAGTGAACTTCTTTCTTTAGCTGCTTTATAGTATTTTTTCTTTATCTTTGGCTTTTAATATTTTGACTGAGATGTTTCTAGATGTGGGTCTCCTGTTATTGTACTTGGAGTTTGTTGAGCTTATTGGATGTGCAGATTAATGTTTTTTGTTATGTTTAGGATATTTTCAGCCATTATTCCTTTGGCTGTTTATTCCGTGCCTTTCTCTCTTTCTTCACCTCGTCCTGTGTGTGTGCACTGATGCTCATATTCTGGTGTGCTTAAGGTTGTCCCAGAAGTCTCTGAGGCTCTCTTCATTTTTATTCATTCTTTTTTTCTACCTTTCAGATTTCATAATCTCTTTTGATCTATATTCAAGCTCACTGATGTCTTCTTCTGAAAGCTAAAAAGTATTATTGAACCTAGTATACTCTTTATATAACTTACTGCTCAACTCTAGAGTTACCATGTGATTCTCATAATTTCTCTCTTTTTATAGTCTCTTTTAATGAGGCATTGCCATCATTCTTGCTTTGAATTTTTTAACGTGGTTTCCTTTAATTCTTTGAACATATTTAAACTGGTTGCATTAAAATATTAAATATACATCTAACATCTGGGCCACTTAAAGGCAATTTCTATAGCCTTATTAAATTTTCCTATGCAAAAATCACATTATCCTGTTTCTTTGTATGCCTTGTAATTGTTTTGCCATGAAGTGGACATTTTAGATATTATATTATAAAAATTTGGATTCAAATTAGTCCTGCTTACCCACGTAGATGTTGGTGTTGCTGCGTTTGTTAGTTTATTTATTTAGTGGCTTTGCTGGACAGATTCAATGAAGTTAATTTCTCCTGCAGTGTGAAGCCTCCAATGTCTATGTTCATTTTTTTCCTCATTTTTAACTTTTTATTTTTAATCTTGGATTTCCAGAATTCTCTCCTGGGTCAGCATAACTTAATATTTAGCCCGTGACTGGTCGGAGGTTGTGCTTCGCGTTTCCATCCTGTGCGGCTTTCACCCTGCGCTGGTGGACCCGTGTGTGGATCGGGTGATGCTTTCACGTCTCCCTTGTTCAGCCAGGAACTGTCACTCTCAAAGGCCAGCTCCGGTTGCTCAGCAGTGGGCACAGCCTAGTGCCTGTGCGCACAGCACTGCAGCCCCCTAAGGACATAAACTTATGAGGGCCCTTTTGATTATCTTTTAGCCTGGTTCTCTCTGTTCAAGTAATGAGTGCTATGTTGTTTTATTTGTTGCTACTGATTTTATGAACTATCAGCCTTCTCTTAATTGCTCACTTCTCATATCTCTATTAATTTTTGATAAAGCCTTAAGGCATGGATTCCTTCCTGCCATATCCCTAAAAATTCAGCTTCCTCAGCAGTGATAGGTGAATCTGTGCTATTGCACCAGGGCTGGAGGCAGAGGAGAGGGTGACCTGCTTCTCCAGGAGTGATACCCCTACCTTAAAACAGGAGGGGAGGACGGATGTCCCCCACCATGGAGTGTCTGGCTTTTGAGTGGGAGTTTGGTGACAGTGGTGTGGGTGACTGAGTATCCAACATTTGTGGGTTGATACACTCAGGGTAGAGCCTACACCCTCCAAGTGGCAGTTGGGTGGCTGAAACAGACCCCAGTTTTCTTGGTCATGCCCACCCAGAGAAGAATTTTCACAACACAGAGCTTGAGGTGAAATGTAAGATGCTGGTGATGCCTTTCCGGGGTGAAACTCTAGCCCTATGTCTAGGAACTGGGGGGAAAGAGAGACCTGACATTCTTGACACCCATCCTGAGTCATTTCCAAAGCATGGAGCTTGGGAGGTTGTCCCTGGCACTGCTCGCCTGAGAGTCCCAAGTGCTCTGCAGGGGTGCGACTGAGCGGAGCCCGGCCATCTCTCTCGCTGGCCGCCAAGCCCAGGTAAAACCCCGTGCTTTTCCTGGAACGTGGTTCCCACAGATATCCCAGGCCAGAGTCCTCCTCATCCCTGAGGCATGGACTTTGCTTTGCTTTCTGAGGAGTCTTCCTCATCTTAAACCAGTGTTCTCTGTCCTCGCACCCTGCACTTCTTGGCACTGACCACAATCAGCATACCCCACACGGAGGTGTTGGCTTGTGCAGTAAGCATAGCTCTCAGCCTAAAACCTTGGATGTAAGAAATATGGCATTTAATTCCTAAGAAATATTTCTTCCAATCTTAATTTCCCTAGAAAACCCCTCGTGGTGCCAGGTGTGTCACACGGGTTGCCCAGACGCCCACGTGGGTGCTTCCGTCCCAGGGTCTTGTGTTTGCAGGATGAGGCAACGTGCCTGTGGGGCCACACGGGGCCCAGTCTCGTGGCTGTGCTGAGAGGTGGCATCCTGGCCACAGCGGCCGGCGAGTCCGTGGCTGGCTGCCCGGCCGCAGCTGTCAGGGTGGCCCGGTGCTGCCGTGTGAGATGGGGCATTAGTCCTGACGCTCAACTGGCGTTTATCTCCCCAGTCTCCCGACCCAATTCCTGGCAACTACTTGCATGTTTTAATACGTCTGTCTTAGCTAAAACGAACGCAGTGACACCCCAGGGACACAGAATACCTGGCAAGACCGTGAGGCCCGCAGCTGGTGCGGCGTCCCGCGAACGCGGTGGGCCTGGTCTCCCCCAACACCTGCTCCGGCTCAGGACTCCCGCGGCAGGTATTTCCTCCCTCTCCCCTGCCTGCTCTCTGCCTCCTGCCGCTCACGGGCGCCCTTCGCCACCTCCTCCTGCTGAGGGCAATGCATTTAATTTCTTCAATTGTTTATGCTTTAAGAAAACAAGAGTGAGAATGGAAATGACTTGATACTTTTGTTTGGGTCCTGAACCATAAATATACCCTCTAGGAATAAAAGAGCACAAAAATCCTTCCTAGAAACAGGCTGGCCTGGGCCGGAGGAATAGCCCCAAAGCTTCTACACCTGTTGGTTCTCTGCCAGCCTGTCCGACTCTAACACTGCGGAGAAGGTGAGGAATCATTGCACTCAGTGCTGGTGCACACGTGTAAGACAGCAGCTGTCTGTACTGGCCGAATGAAACCTTCTCTGCTGCGTTATGACTTTGCAATCTTCGTCCTCGGATTACACGGGCATCTGCATTTTCTTTGGGGAGGAGAGTATATGAGCTGTGTGGGGCTCACGTGCAACATTTAATCTACATGGAGCTAACTTTTCTACATGGTATGATAAAAGGATCTATTGTGATTTCTTTTTCAAACAATTACTCCAGAACTAGTTTTGAATATCTCCTCTGCTGTGTAGTGTGTTTGTGTAAGGCAAAATCCTGCCATAATAAATGAGGTGAAAGCACCCCAATCATACAAATTCAGGGTTCTCTTACTGCGAAGTCAATAAGAATCAATTGTTTCTAGTCGGTACTGTCACAAAAGACACAAAAGTAAAGATTAGTGTCATTTATACTATACACAACTGGCCATAGTACCAACTAAGAAAATGCTAAATGTCACAAATTTTCTATTTCCTAATCATACCTTTCCTTAACCTACCTCCCATTAAAAACAAGCAAAAAACAAGAAATCAAAAAATCTGGAAGATGATCAATGAAGTTTCCTGCCATTGGGGAGCTGCGGCCGGCCAGTGGGCAGGTGCCAATTTCCAAGCGTGTAGGCCTGGATTTTGCAGTGTCTTTGTAGCATGGTATCTTGAGTGCTTACTGTATAGATTCCTCAACACACTAAGGTAGGTTTTGAGATATTTGGCTGTTTTTAAATAATCTGCCAATTATTTTATCAATAGTGTACTATTAAAATCCCCAGACTTTTACCTATGTTTTAGCATCTGCTAGAGTGATGTCTCTTACTTTGGGTCTGCTGGAAGGGGTTCCCAGGTCCCCGGGTGGGATGCTGACAGGCCCAGGGAGTCTCCAAGCAGAAGGCAACATTCCTGCTGTCTCGAAGGTTAAAGAGAAGAGATTTTCTGCTTTGCTACAAATCTGCATCTCTGCACTGGGATAGAAAGTGGGGAATAAAGAACATTCCAAATTACCTTCAGACAAACTCGCTTTCTTTTGCCAACATAGCACAATGTGGCACATTTAAAAAAAAAATCTAGTTGCTTTAACTTTGCAGTTAGTGAAAATTTTACCCACATTGTGCAGATAGGTTGGATTCTGGCATTTGCTGATGATGCAAAATGTCATGACGATCTTTGCTTTTGTAGGTGGTGACAGGTGAAGTTGGTTCTGGCTACAGGTGCGACAGTTAGAAGCCATTTTAACTGGGAAAACGTCACTTCGCTTTTGGTAGCAAAACGTATTGGGCAAGAATTAACGACGTACTTGCTTTCAAAAGAGTTATCTGATATAAAAGTAAATTTTATTTTTTAAAGTGGGATGCATATATAGTAAGATAGTGTCACTTTTTAAGAAATATTTCCCCCCAGTATCTTATACTCTATTCTAGATTTAAGCATGTTCTTATTTAATTTGTTGAAATCTCAGAGGGAAAAAAGCTTCATTGATAGTGAAACAAGATGTATAATAAAACAGAACAGGTATGAGTTTTGACACATTCAATGGCAGACACATTTCTCTTCCCCCGCGCCCGAACTTTAGTCAGGATCCTTTGTGGCGCACTGACAGACGGGCGAGGCCCACTGTTTTGTAAGCATGTGCACATCCAGATCCTTCATAATATTAGTTAAAATCAATGTGCTACTTTTTTAATTATTGCTCATGGTACAAAGCAGGGAAGGCTCATTTAGGAGCGGGTCGATATTGGAAAGGGATTGGTAGACGGCGGAGCAGTACATCAGGCGGCTTGATGTGAAAATCATTGCGGCTGAGCTGAGTGGCGGGGGCGAGCGGCCTGGCCAGCTCCAGCCGGCGGCGCGGCGGCCTGGGCGGCGCCGCTCCATGCTGAGCCGCCCCTGGAGGAGCTGCCGCGCGCACGCAGCACCATCCTCATCTGCAGAAAGGGGGCGATTAGGGAGACTCGCCTCCACTGGCTTCATTGATCGTGTGTGGCAGAGCCGGGACTGTAGGGAAGATTCATTTTCTCTCCTCTTTGGGCAGTTTTTTTTTTTTTTTTTTTTAAGCTCCTGGATGTTGATGAACAGACAGATGATAAACTGCCCCGCACGCAGCACGGGCGTGAAGTGCAGCGGGTCCTCCGCAGACGCGCGTGCGTGCGGGGCACGGAGAGGAGGGGCAGGGTGAGGGGGAACTCGGACCCAGGCCGCGCCAAGGCAGCCGGCCGTGTGGACCCCAACCGGGACGATTCATTCTTGCCTTTGTCTCACGCATTCATACCGAAAGCACCGGAGGTGGAATAGCACCCATAAACCGACACGCTATCGCCGCTTCCAGGGTGCATGCCCTCTTAGCGTGTTGTCCGAATCTACCCGCGCTAACAAACGTGTATTTTTAATGGAGACCAGACAGCAGTCATTGCCAATACTTGGTTATCTCAGATAAGCGGATTGTGCCGCCTTCTTGCCTGTTTTGCCTACTGCTGAATGAAATTAGTGAAATGTGCTTTAGACAATAATTCTGTCGCTGCGCCAGACTGCACCTGGACACTGCGCTGCCCTGACGGCAGGTGCGGTGGGGGGGTGGTCCTGCCTTGCGGGGCTCGGGCTCCCCCGCGCTCAGGCCCCGGCGGCCGCACACCTGCTCCCGGCCGCCCTGCCCCGTCCGCGGTGCTGCCCGGCCCGGCCGCGAGGACGGCACCTGGGTCCGCTCGGGGCTGCGTGGGCCATCGACAGGATTGATTTCTGGTCACTGCTGACCCCAGCTTGACTGGTAAATGTCCCATTTTTCCACTTTTTAACGATTGTGTGCTGTTTATTTTAATTTACTGTTCTTTGACTAATCATTTCGCTGATCAGATAGTCTGAGTTTGAATTTCCAGCCAACGTTAGAAGTAATTTTTTAAAAATGAAGATAGTGGTCAGATAAATTGAGCAAAATACAGAAATTATAGACCCTTGGGATGTAAAAAGAAACCCTGTAGATGGACACACAAATAAACACACACAATATTTAGAATGTCTAGCAAAACATCAACATGCGATGTTTCACAGTTTTACATCAAGCTGTGAAATGAGAGGAGCAGCTCAGTGAACTCGGGAGCGTCAGCAAAGGAGAGGACACGGGTGAGAACACGACGCCTCCTGCTTAGAGGGACGCCCGGACGTAACACAAAACACAGACGTTACATGCATGTGTAAATCCTCATCTGATTCATCTGTTTAAGAAAAAGGATTCTGTCTCTGTCAAAATGCTCCTCACAGATGTCCTTAAATGTTGACCCCTGCACGCACGTGGACACCAGCACTGAAGATGGGTGCTCTCTCCTCGCCCAGCTTCGTGTTATCTTATTTTTTATTACCTTTGATGTTTGTTGGTTTGGTTTGGTTTCATGTATGCAGTACTTTTTTCTTCCGAATCACCTAGGAACTTACGGCACGGCAGGAGTTTATCCGCCCCACGGGCCGCGCAGCCCAGGTCTGGGCTGAGCTGTGCTGGGCCCTCCGCGCACGCGTGTGTGATGGATGACATTGTGACCTGTCCTTTCTTAGATGCATTTTCACCGACGCCAGGTGTCCCACTGGCATCTCTTCCAGGGAAAGGTAGAACATGAAAGAGTTAATACATCTTTATAAAACCGTGATGTAAAAACCCTCGAAGTTAAGTTTACATGGTAGAAAAAGAGGGAAAAAAGGTAGAAATTACACACTGGATTAAAATACCAAACACAGTAAAAGAAGCATAATTTCCCCAATCATATAGAATTATTAGGGTAACAAATTTGAAGCTTCTGAGAGAAATTGTGTATCAATTTATCTGTATTTGTGAAAGCAGTTAGTTCCCGCCATTCGGCATTCACGGAGCCCCAGCTACGCGCAAGCACTGCGCAGGTGCGCTCAGGCCGCGAGCTGGCGGAGGTCCCGCTGTGCAAAAGGTGATTCCTTACTTAATTTCCAACAATCCGGCGGGCTAAAATAACACGGAAATGTTCCTAACGCAAACCCCTAGAAATGTTCAATAAAGTGCTAGATAAAGTTATTCTAACTGCAATGTGGATCTTACAAAAACAAAGCAGCCCGTCCAGGTGTGGGCGAGCAAGTAGATTTGGAGATGAGCCGGGGCCGCCAGAGCCAACCCGGCCGGGTGGCCGATGGTGGGGACCGCGAAGGTGTCTTCCCCAGTTTCATTGCCCAGGAAGGGTTTGAAGGTACCGTCTTCAGCTTCCTTAGTTGAGAGTTGAGACTGAGGCAATTGCTTTTGCCAGAGCCCTGGAAAGATCACAACTTAATCAAAGTGTTGACCAGAAAAAAACAATACAAAAATTCACCCAAGGAACCAAAAGGAAGTTTTCTGTCCCTTCCAGGCTGTGGGTAAAAAACAAGCAAATGATACTCTTGAGAATCTGAAGCCACGGTATGTGTTTATCATGCATTGCACTTGCTCTACTCATTGGCTGAGAAAATATCTGATGTTGGATGCTGGGCCCTTAACAACCTCCTATGACCACGGGAAAACGAAAGGACTTTTTGAGGTCTGTTTGCACAACCCACACTGTAAGTAGTTGGCACAGAAAAAGCAGACCTCTCTAACCATGAAAATACAGTCAAAATAGAAAAAAACGTAACAACCAATAGAACATGAGTAAGATCCCAGAAGATACAACCAGGGTATTGTAAACCCTATAATAAAAGTTCTGAATAATAAAGTATTAATCAGAAAAGAAATATAAACTAACTCTGTCAAGAAGAGGATGTCCACTCTCATCACTTCTATTCAGCATTGTACTGGGAATTCTGGCAAGAAAAAAAATGTCATCCATATGGAAAACTATAAAGTAAAATTTTATTTGAAGACAACATATAGAAAATCCTATGCAATCTACTACAAAGCAACTAGAATTGACAAATAAGTAAGTTAGCAAGGTTGCAGGATAGAAGATCAGTTTACAAAAATCCATTGCATTTTGATATACTGTCATTGAACAATTGAAAATTTAAATTTAAAATATCATTTACAATTGCATCAAAAATTAAGACATACTTAGGGATAAATCTGAAAAAAGAAGCACAATACCTATACACTGGAAAAGTTGCTGAGAGAAGTTAGAGAAGATTTAAATAAATGAAGAGTTATACAATGTTCATGCATCAGAAGATTCAATATATTTGAAATGTCAATTCTCCTCAAATTGGTCTATAGATCCAACAAATTCTCAATCAAAATCTAATCAGGCTTTTACAGAAATTGATCAGCTGATGCTAAAACTCACGTGGAAATGCATGACGCCCCACACAGCCACAACCATGTTTTAAAAAGAAGAACAAAGTTGAAATGCCAGCAGTAGCCGATTTCAGGTCTTATTATAAAGCTACATTAATCAAGATGATGGGTTATTGCTGCCAAAACAGGAATGGATCTGTGAAACAGAGTACTTGAGCCATAAAAATAGAGTAAAAACCAAACTCTAAATGAATCATAGACCTAAATTTAAGACCTAATATGTTAATGCTTCTAAAATAAATGATAAGAAAAATATTTGCATCTTAGGTTAGGCAAAAAATTTACAGATATTACACCAAAAGTATAACCCATAAAAGAAAAAAACGATGTTCAGTAGTAGTGTACCTCCCCACAATTAAGAACGTCCACTCTTTGAGAGCCAATACTAAGACAATAAGAAAAAGTCCACAGTGTGAAAAATGTTTGCAAAACATATATTTGATAAAGAATTTATGAACAGAAATATGGAGAATTCATAAAACTCAATTAAAGAATGGACCAAAGCTTTCAACAGATACATCATCAAAGAAGATATACAGATTACAAATAAGCACATGAAAAGATACGCAGGGTCAGTGGCCATCGGGTAAATGCAAGTTAAAATGACCAGGAGATACCCTACACACCTGTCAGGGTGGCTGAGGTTGACAGGCGGACCATGCCACCTGTTGGCAAGGGCCTGGAGGAGCAGAGCTCCCATATATAATGGTGGGTTGTAAAGTAGGAGATCCGTTTTGGAAAACAGTTTGGCAGGCTCTTAAAAGTGTCAACATACACCTGTCATCTGATTCAGCTGTTCTACTTCTCAGTGTTTACCCAAGAGAAAAGTGAGCACACAGTTATGCAAATAACCGAGCGTGGAGGTTCTTCATAGCTCTATTTGTAATAGCCCCAAACTGTCCCAAATGTCCACCCAGGGCCGTGCATCTCGTTCCCCTGTCACTGTGCACAAGAGAAGCTCGAGCTGTGGCTGCTTCACTGCAGTGACTCAAAGTGGCCACACTGAGGGAAACGAAACAGGAGTGCGCACCTCTTTGCTTCCTGTCGCTGTTGAAGAACAGCTGAGCTGGGAGTGACTTAGAACAGCACAAGTTCATTCTCCTGCAATTCTGAAGTTGGGAAGCTAAGATCAGCGCTGGCTCCTTCATTTTCCAGCTTCCAGAAGTCGCTGCATCCGTGACTTTGCCTCTGTTGTCACATCTCCTTGGATCCTGATGCTCTCTCCCTCCTTCCCTTTGAAGGACCCTGTGATGACACTGGGCCCACCAGACATGCCAGGAAACTCTCCTTACTAAGGTGACATGTCTCCAGGTTCCAGGGACTGGGAGCCAGACATCTTCGGGGCCCGTGTCCTGCCCCCCACCATACGGTAGGATGCCATTGACATGAAATCTACGGGATGCAGCTGCACCTGTTGGAGAGAAACTTCTAGGATGCAAGTAAACAGTAGTTCTAAGAAAAATATTTAAAGGAAAACATTAAAATAAAAGAAAGAAAAGTAATTAGCTCAGTATCCAAGCCAAAAAGTTGGAATGATAACAGAGTAAACCTAAACAGATAAAAGTGAGAAAATAGTTAACTTAAGAACATGAAATAATTCAATAGGGAACAAAAATAAAATTGGGAGGATGAACCTAATCAAAACCTGGTTCTTTAAAATGAGGACTGGAAGAGTCAAGTTTGTCTAAGAAAAATGAGTAGAGTCCCACACGCAAATATATATGTATATATTCAGACTATACACGAGCTATGTCATCACAGCGGGAAGTGTTAAAAATTATGACAGAATTTTATAACTCTATGCCAATAATTTGGTTATATATATATAAAGAGAGAACTTTATATGTAGAACTATAAATATATACCTAGAACTTTATATAGGCAAATATATATGTAAACACTATACAATATATAAAAAACATCAATTTTCTCTAACTTTAAATATATATATATTTTTCAGCACAAATGAATGTTAACAAAACTGACTCAAGAAAAAATAGAATTCTTATTTTCTGTATGTTTAAAGTGTTTTATACTTTTAAAATTTTATTTTAAAAATTATTTTAATTATTATTTAAAATCATGTTTTACAAAGATAACCAGAATGCTTTGCAGGAATGACGCTCAGGGGAGGCCCCGGTGGTTCCTGGGACGAGCGAGGGGGGTCCCGGGAGGGAGGGGGCTTCCTAGGAATCCTCAGGGTGCGGCCTGAGGGATGTGTCCAGAGAGGAGGAAGGCGGAGCTAGGGAGAAGCAGGGGGGATTTGGGGGCTGCAAGCTGCTCTGTTCTGAAGCGACTGTACCACCCAGAGGCACCTGAGAGCCCTGCAGAGTTCCAGGAAACGAGCATGAGATGTCACCTCCTCCCAATGTTACATGCACACCTTTAGGTGCCTTTGCTGATGGTAAACCGATTTCTGCTTTGGGAAAATCTGTATTTCCTGTGATGCTACCTGGAGATCTATCCTGGGGCATGAGGGGGATTCAGTCTCCTACCAGGATGCGTAATTTTCCTTCCTGCCTGCGCAGACCCTGTGTGGTCTCAGCTCCTCCTCCCCGGCTCCCTGCCCACACGGGGACCTGCAGCAGGCGGCAAGGACTCACGCCGGCTTGTATTCCCGAGAGGCTCCACTCAATCCTCGCAACCACCAGGATCCAGACCCCATCAACACCATCGTTTACCCATGAGGGGCATTACATCGTGACATAAACTGCCCAGGGTCACACGAGGGTTGCAGAAGCAAGATTTGAACCACACATTTGCTCCTCGGAGCCACATACTTGAAAGTGAAATGACACCATCATCTTGGCATTTACAAACGGCCTGTTCTGCTGCTGCTGCTGCTGCTTCTAATTTTCCTTAGTATGTCTCAGAACTTTCGGAGAGTTCAACGCACTATTGGTTTGGAGTTCTGGCTAAAAGGAAAGTTTGGTTCTGCTGAGAAGCATGCGATTGCCTGCAGCCCCTGAAAGGCTGCGTGCCTGCCGACGTTGCGCTGTGCCCGGGGGGCTGGGGCTCGAACCCTGCCCTGCTGCTCTGGTCGGCGCGCACTGGTGAGATGTTCTGGGTGCAGAGGAGCAAATGCTATGCAGAGAAGGAGCACGCGTAGAAGGCACATTCTCATTATCACTGCATATTGTGAAAATAAAAAGACATAGCTAAACCTGGAACAATTCCAACAACAAAATAACGTAGCCTCAGATTATAACTCAAAGTATAAAGTGAATATCCATGAGCCTATACTGATATAAATAAATGATTGAATAAATTAATAAATGGAAGAGAAAAGGCAGATAGCCATGCAGAATTCCGAGTGCCCTTTGTGGGTGCTCTGCCTCACAGGGTGAGCATCCCTGCCCCGCCTTGGGTGCCGGCTGTGCACAGTGACTTACTGCCCAACAGCACGTGGGCAAAGAAGGAGAAACACAGTCACTCTGCAGGGAATACACCTGGCAAACACCTTCAGCCAGGTGACCACGGTCAGCATTAGCACTCATATGTCATGCCGAGGGGTGAAGCTTGCTGGAAAGTGGTGCAAATGGTGCTTTTCCTCCGTGGTTTTTCTCCTCCAAACCCCTGAGCCCTAATCACAAGAGAAAAAAACGTCAGATAAATTCCAGGAGAGGGCACCCAGCCCCGGATCCGCATCACCAAGGTCATCAAACCATCAGTCGTCATAAACCAAGGAGGTCTGAGAAACTGTCGCCGCCAGGGAACCCTAAGGAGAAATGAGGACCACACACCATTTGGGATCCTGGGGTGGAAAGAGGATGTTAGGTAAAAAGTAAGGGAATTTGAACAAGGTATTAAGTTTAATGAATAATGTTGTATCCATATTGGTTTGTTAATTGCAAATGTGCCATATTTAATGTGAGATGTTTATAATAGGGAAAACCTCAGAGATATATGGGGACCCTATTATCCTCTGAATTTTTCTTTAAATCTGAAACTGTTCTAAAAAATGATAAAAACAAACAAGCTAATAAAAATGGAATACATATAAAATCCACGTCATTTTAGCATTCACTGTAGAGCTGCTGTCACTCAGGGTTAGTTTTACTTCGTTTTTATTTTATTTTACAGAATGAGTTTTGAAAGGTGCATTGCTAACTTTATCTGCTTGGTAGTTTTAACAATGACCAAGTAAATTCTCAAATTTGGTTTAAAAACATTGCTCCCTGGTGGACACCCTCTACACCAGCTGCCATCTGAAAATGAATTTTCACAGCTTAGTTTTAAGCACCTTGAAAATGGGAGTTTATAATGGAAGTGCTGACACAACCGGAACGGGAGTGGTGTGAATGCTTTGCTATAATTTATAATGTCAGCCTATATTCCAGCGCTTTCTCTATGCACTGTGCTTTGCACAAATAGGAGAGGAAGGCACTGCAGTGAATTATTGTGCAATTAATCATTTGACCATGAGGGATTCATTTACTAATTAAAAACGCAAAAAGAGTAAATTGAAATAACCAGTGACTCCTAAATCATGTCTTTTGAAGCATCAGCCGCATTGTAATAAATCACAGTGTATCAATCAGAGTCGTGCACATTTGGACACCTGTACCTCAAGACTGCCTGGCACATTCCTCTCTGTGCAAACTCTTTTCATATGCACACAGCCATGCAGAGATATAGATATTTATGTATGTATGTGCGCATGCAGGTATGTATGGATATGTATATTTATCCAGATAGCATCAAATTCTAAAAAATAAAAATAGCCAAAGTAAATATTGGAGTGAAAAAGCAATAGAAACATAGAACAATATTGATATTGTGTACACAAACAGGGTATCCTTATACTTTGTATCTTCTTGTTTATACCATGTTATTATATTTACATTACCTTGGTACTTACACTTGCTACCTTGATTCTTTTGACACAGGTTGGCCTCTGGGCAGGTCCACTAACCTGTTCAACTATTATTTGTTCACTTTCCTATTTCCTGAAATTATCCATTTTTGAATACTTAAATCAGTTACCAAGCAGCACAGCAAGAAAATAATTAGACAACTTCATAATTTTCAACAGAAATTTGAATTTTTTTCAGGAGGAATTTAGTGAGCCGCGAAGTAGGTCAGTGCCGAACAGAATCGATCTTGCTGTAAAGCTCTCGAATGTTTCTGGGATCTCTGGGTTCACAGTCCATTCTCTCTCGCACACTACGTGGTAGGAAGAATGAGGAAGCTGCCTCATTTTTCTGAATTCTGCCCCCCTGCAGGACACGAAGTCCGGGCAGTGCTCCCCAGAAGAAGAAACTGAGGCCTGTCTGGGAGGTCGGGGGTCAGGCAGAGATGGGAGGAGGGGAAAGTAGGACATTATCATTTAAATGGAACATTTCAAGTGTGGAAGGACAAAATTTCTTGGACCCTGAAGGCGGAGATGAGTAAAGATGTCACAGTGTGGAGAAGGTGGATTGTGATGTCATCCACCAAGAAGCTGTGGCCGTGTTGTTCCCAGGCTGCCTTTGCTGGGCCCACTCTGGCATTTTCTCCTCACTGATGGTGCAGCGTGCAGACTATTCTAGAACAGAGTCTATCTGCTTGTCGAATGTGCAGCAAGAGAGAGAATGCGTGCTACGGGGAAAACAGAGAGACTGGCCCTGTTTCACAATCCGTAGGCAAGAGTTTCTCTCTCTGCTAAGGACGAATGCTACCCATCCTGCATCTGCTCAGCAAGCGTGCGCTGAGCACCTACTGCATGCAAGACAGTGTTAGATGCTCGGCATGGAGTGGTCCAAACAGACCTGGCCCTGCCTTCTTAGTCCTTTTTATTCTAGAAGGGAGAGACACACACACACAATGAGAAAAACAGAGAAGTTTTATAATGTGGTAATACCAATTATGTAAACGTAATTTTCGGAGCAACATTAAGTATGGTGTTAAGAGCGTGGACTGGAGCAAGACAGCTTGGATGCGCTGTGGGGCTGAGCTTGGCCCGGAGGAGTCTCGGTTCTCTGGTCCTCATCTGCTCAGGGGGGCTTGGGTGCCCCCAGCAGAAGGAGTTTAGTGGAGATTAAAGCAGAAAATACAAACCCGGTTCTCAGCGTAATGCTAAGAAGTGATTGACAAATCATGACTGTGGTTTTATAATACATTTTACCTCACTGCATTCCCAATATCTTACAGAGTTTCCAGAATTTTACTTTTGCTTTCTCACCTCTGCGTCAATTTTAACTTTTTCTGCATTATTCATGTTCCATTTTCTGTCTCAGTTTCATTGCAACCTTTACATATATTCCTTGTCCTCTGTCCCCTCCCCCCTCCCAAGCCGACTCCTCCTCACTGTACATAGCACAATAAAGCCCATTAGCGTTAGCTGAGTGGGTAAAAATTGTGGTGTATGAGGAGAACTGCGGACAAGATGTATTTAGACTTTAAAAAAATCCTTTGACAAGGTTTTATACCAAAGGTTATTAAACATCCAGTTTATATATGCACCTCTCTGTCTGAGGTCATTAGGAAATGCAAAAGCTTCAGGGGAAACTGCAGGGAGACTTGAACATCTCCTGGCTTCAACCATCGTTTTTAAACTGAAGACACCAAACCCATCCCTTCTGTCTATCCCTCTCGGAGTACTAGATCTTAGAATGTCTCTTCTGCTGAATGTCCCCAACTTTAAACCTCTCAGGCAGTGCACATCCAGTTGTCCGAGACTGAGTGTGCAGTCTCTCTCCACGTGCACCGAGTCTGTGTGCTGTCTGTAAATGCCTGCGGTGGAGAACGCCGTCACTCCGGGGGCAGGGCTGGATTTAGGCTTTGCAGAGCACTAATCTTTAGCAATTTGATGGGGGTGGGAACTTTAAGGAAAATGGTATGAAAATGTGAATAAAATACAGTACAGGGCCTTGGAAAGTGCATGCCCGGTCACCACAGTTGGGCTTCACTAGCTTTGTCGTAAAACTGCCTCTGGCCAAGCCAGACCCTTGGGCACCAGACACCAGGCACTGTTTCTGGTTCCCATATTCCACCGTCTCCCAACACTGACCACTATGTCCCCTCCTCATCTGTGTCTTACGTCCGGGTGAGGAGCCTTTCTTTACCCCGCCGTCTAGGGTAGGTCCTGGTCCTTTAAGGCCATGGTGGCACCCGGTGCCCTGTCTAGTGATTGTCGAGTTACTGCTCACTGCTTGTCATAAAGTGCTTCTTGGGAGTTCGAGACCAGCCTGAGCAAAAGTGAGACCCCGTCTCTACTAAAAAGAAAGAAAAAAAAAAAAAAACCAACTGGGCGCAGCAGCTCACGGCTGCAGTCCCAGCTACCCGGGAGGCTGAGGCAGGAGGATCGCTTGAGCCCAGGAGTTGGAGGTTGCTGTGAGCTAGGCTGACGCCACAGCACTCTACCCAGGGCGACAGAGTGAGACTCTGTCTCAAAAAAACAAACAAGGCCACTGAGCACCCCTCCTCACAACCCACCACCCCTTCATAAATATGTAAAAAAAATGTAACATGAAGACAGAGCACAGTTTTAGCCTAAGGACAGAGTGGCCAGTGTCATCAATGTTGACAGCTGGCTCTGGAAGGAGACGCTCTCTGAGTGAACAGAACGGGGCACGACAGAGGTGACTGACAGAGCAGGGACACTCCCCGGGAAGTGTGCTCATGTTGGCTGCTTTTCCCGCCAGCGTGGTGATGGGTGCCGGGAAAGGACCGCGTGTTGCCCTGCGTGGCTATTACCTGGGCACTGTGTTGCCGAGCAAAAACCACACCCAGGCCATTCAGCATAAACAAGCCTGCTTAAGGGACGATGCCCGTCCAGCTTGCTGTAGACAGTCGGACCTGAAAATTAACCGTGTCCATGTTTTGCTGCTTTGGTTAAAGTACACATGAGAGTAGTTCATCAAAATATTACTACTAGAAAATAAATCTTTTTGTTTAGCAAACAAAAAGCAAATTAAGAACCCTTAAAAGTGAAGTTGCATTTGAAACCTCCCTTGCCTTCCGTCTCCCCTAGACCTTCCCTGACACCCCCGCACAATCTGCCCGTTCACAGCCGTGTGGCCTGTGCCCCCGTCCCGCTGGAAGGCGAGTCTCTGAGGACAGGATTTTCACCTCTTGTTCCTGCAGCCGCATCCTGAGCATGTAGAAAAGTGTCTCAATAGATATTTGTAAAACTGTTGTCTTTCCTTCTTCCCTCTCTTTATCTAGACCCCTCAGCAATGCCGTCCATTCCCTTCTTTTGAAGCACCTTTGCTCTGTGAAGGCGACACCTCGCTGGCTGCGCTGGGACGCGTGCGCGCGATGAACGAATCGGCACAGTCTCTGCGCTCTGGGGCTCCAAATCCAGCAAGCGCTGGGGTTCTGGGAAGAACGGCACACGGGACCGACGGAAGCCTGAGGGTGTCGCGTCCACAGCCAACCGCGTGGAAGACGCCACTGGCCGAAATTCAACACCCTGATGTGGCCTGGGGACAGGACAGGGAGGCCAAGCACAGAGCGGCTGCCCCGGGCCCCCTCCGGCCGGCTTGCTCCGAGATCCCACCTGTGGTCGCCAGCCCGCCGACGGCGGGTCAGGAACCTGGCGACGGCCAGGCCGGAGCGCAGCGCAGCGGTGTTGCCGGGGGCCGCGTTCGTGGTGGGTTTTCCTCCTTAGACTACGCAGACATTTTAAAACGGTCCGATTAGACCACGGTAAAGTATCTGACCTAAACAATGCCTTCATTTGAAGATTAGCACAGCATCAGAATAGGAAACAACTAAAAATAACGGTATTGAAAATGGTAAGAGAGTAAAAGAAAAGCATTTATTCTTCTCACAATTTGCAGAACACAAATATGTGTGTGTATAAATATATATACATATACAAAATTAAGGAAAAACACAGAAAAAGTTGCTTTCTTTACATTCTAAAAACACTACTCAGTTTCAAAATACTATATTTAAAAGAGTCATTGATGGTATCGGGATATATATTTTAGAAGTTTCGGGCACTAAGCTTTTCAACATCAGTAGAAGGAATTTGCGCAAGGGCCTGGCAAGGGTGACTCGTCCCTCCACCTAATCGCCCCCCAAAGAGCTGTTCCCTCCTCCCTCCGCCGCGCCATTAGGCTCCACTCTCCACTTTCAAGTGGCTTCAAATAGCCCCCAAAGGGGTGACTTAATACATCTGAAAACACTGAAATTCGAACTTATGAAACGCCTTTTAAGCAGGAGTGCCGTCTCTATTGCCCCGAAAACACTCCCTGCACAGCCCTGTGCGTCTCACCGTCCGAGCATCCGCGCAGGCGAAGCCAAAGCTTCCCAGACAGCGCTGACATGCCGGACAGTCGGTTGCTGCTAACTTAATAAAATCAGGTATTATTTTTGAACATCGATTAGTTTTTTTCCGAATTGTCAAAAACAGAGCCTGCCGAGGGTGCTGCTGTCATGGGTCGCCGTGATTTGGCCACACGTGGACCAGCTCCCAGTGATGGACCATTCTCTACGGATGCTGCTCTTCAAGACCCACGTTTTGAATTTGTGCAGCGTCCGTAGCAAAAATGGTCGACTGTAACAATATAGTTATATCTGTTTGCTTTTGTGAAGATCATTAGTTCCAGTACAACATAAAATACCTTTTTATTACACTCACTTGAACTCAGTTCAACTCAACAAAGACGCACTAAGATTGAGAATCTACCATGCTCCAAACACCCTGAGAGTCCGTAAGGACTGAAACCCCAGGGCCGAGTGGACATTGGATTTGAGTGCAATGTTGTATCAAAGGGGAGACAAACAGCCTCTTCTAAAATTACAATGTCAGCATTGGCATTTTTATCAGAAAACTTCAGTGTACTTTAAAAACCAGAAAGGAGAAAAAAATTTAAAGTAAATGTATAGAAATTTAAAAAATGAAACAAATCATTACTATAAGTGACTATTACATTAGTTTTATTCTCAAAAACAGATGGAATTCTTTTTTGTATCATGGTCACCTGTAAAACCAATTGACTATTTTTATTATTTTTTTTAAATGAAACAAAATTGGTAATGTTCAAAAACTTGGCAGGCTGAAAAAATCCTCAGGCTCTAGACCCACGTTATTTTATAATACTTGAAATGTAACTGTGGAAAACTGACCTGTTTGTGTTCCTTGAATCCTTACGAAGAAAAGGGGTGACGATCAATATTTGCTGAGCCACTGCCCGGTCCCAGGCGCTACCACAGACAACGCAGCTGCACACTGTTTTATTTAGCAAGAACCGTTGTACCGGCTTTTTAAGTGAAATAGTATTTTACCCATTTTTCATGATAAGAAAATAGAGATTTCAAGTGGTTAATAATAGTAATATGCACCTTCCTTTAATGTGTCAGTGCTGGTATAAGGATTTTTTGTTCCAAAGACCAGGAAAGAGTGACATAATCACTTTTCTCATCCCTAAAAGATGGACAAGATAAAATAGGTGATGTGGGACTACACAAGTTTAACGTGCATGGTTTTATATATTTTTATGGTGTCATGCCTTCAATAATACATAGCATTCATTAAAAAAGCAAAAAGACTTGATTACATACTGACCTTAAATGCTGCTTTTTAATGTGATAGAAATATCAGTTATCAGGGTTAAATTTAGATCTGTATTTTGAGAAGTTACACTTTGATTTCATGTTTTCATACATAATATTTCCTTTTTTTACTGTTGTCTAGTACATGTTTATACATTTTTTTAAAAATTCAAAATATTTGGCCAGTTGGATGACTCGGATTTTCTAATCTTTCTCTCTCGTTCACAGATGACGCGCAGGAAGGAGACTCGCACGGTGACAGATCACCCGGCCGCAGCCCCGGGCTGTCCACCCCACAGGTGTCCCCAAAACACAGGCAAGGTGCCCGTCAGAGAAACTCAGAAACCACACGGCTTCAACTACTCTGCTCCTTAGAGAGTAGAAAAGAGCTTTTCTTCTCACGTTTCTCAGTCTCTTACAACCGCCGCCACCTGCCTCGCACCCGTGAGCTGAGTAAGTAGCTGTCGCCGGAAGGATGCGCTGCGGCCCCGGCTTCGGTCCGGACGCCCGTGAATCTCTCCCGCACTGCCGTGTCCCGCTCTGTATGTCTCACACTGAACTCGTGACTCGCAAAGGTATTCTCGCTGCACTTATGATAAATTGTCACTAATGCTGCTTGTTAGGTAAGTGACTTTGCCGCCGTGTAGCCTGTCCGCTGCGGATTCCTTCTCTGCCACATAAAGAGATTTCACTGGTGCCTCTGAGCTCTGAAACTTAAGATTTGTATGAATACTCGTCATGTGTCGTAACAATGTGTGCTCTGTGAAGTCTATAAATTAAAATTATCCCACATGTTGTGTGTCTCAGGCACTTTTAAAAGTATTTTAAAAAGTCTTCTAATGTATTATGTTACACTAAAACAACGGCTAATCCAGTGAATGGATGTAAAACATATTGACACTTCAAAGCTATTAATTGTCCTCTATGTATGCCTACTTTGTGATATACTAAAATACATATTTATTTGGAGTTACTGTTCTCAAAGAAAGGGGATATTTTTTCTTGGCATACATTTTTAATCACATGCATCTCCTGTAGCTAATGCATACATACACACACGTGCACACACACACATGTTCCGACACAGGACAGATACAGCCAAGGGAAAGGTGCTCACACTTGTAAAAGGTAGCTGTTGGCCGTGTCCTCATAATCTAGCTATGAAGAAGGTCATGTGGTTGATGCGCATTATGGCATTTAACCAATACTTTAAACCTAATGCAAATCCCGACATACATCATGTAAATGCGTGCTGAATTTGCACAGGTAAATTGTACGGCGAGATGAGGTCACTGGGACTTAGCTCTTTCATTTGCGTGTCTGCAAGTGCCAAGAGCACACAGAGGAGTTGTCTAATAGTGATCTGCCATCCCCACTTGTCTTCAAATATTGTGATTTAGATAGAGCTCTAATGCGTGAGAGCAACGTGTCCCCGGAGCATTTTTCAGAATATAAATTAAGTGATATTATAACAGAAGCCCTCTCTGAGCTCAGCATAATGAATATGAACCACCGGGTACTCCTGACCAAGGTTATGGTGCGAGAATGAATTACTCTATTAACATCTCTTTTAAGTAGCATTAGTGATAATAAATGAAGAGATTTAATGTAATACTGATAATATTATTCATGCAAAAATAGCACACTTTATCTTGTTAAAACAATTAAAATGTGCTTTGAGGATATTTTACAGCACAGAGATATGATGCCGGAGAGTGCTCATTGCATGTTACTGAATACATCAGCGTTAGCCGGTAATGCCGATAATCTGATAAAAATCGAAAAGCTGATTTGTATGCTATGCTAATTCAGGATCATCTTCTTGGCCCTAGGTACTACCCAGTGCTGCATACGATTGCAGAAGCTTTAGTGGTGATATTAGATTAAATTCAATCCTTTTGCTGATATTTTTTTCAAAGAAATTACATCCACCATTCTTTAGCATAAACCCTCTTTAGCTGCTAAGCAGCCTGTAATATTGCATTTTAAGCCTTGTATATTGCTGTTTTCTTCCCAGACATATTTAAGCTTTGTTGTCAGTTATAGATCATCTTATCCCAATCATGTAAATCCAAAAAAAAAAAAAAAAAAGCAAAGATCACTTATATGAATTGCTGGTGACCTTATTCTGAGCAGAGCATTAAAACCAACTTTGCGAGACTCTCGAATCTAGTGCCATGAAGTGCATGAACCCAGGACGACCTCCTGTGACGCAGCGGGCCGTTCAGTGGATTAGACTATTTCGTAAATAAACTGTATTCACCGTAAGAAACGTTCTAAACAGAGACGAGTTGGTGAATAGGAACGGGATTTCCTTCTGGAGTGATGGAAAAGTTCTGGAACTAGACGTGATGGTTGATGACATTGTGAACATACTAGATGCCACCGGTGTGGTCACTTTAAAGTGATTAAAATGGTGAATTTCATTTTATGTGAGTTTATCATTATTAAAAAAAAAAAAAAGGGAGTGGCTTGTGACATGGGTGTGGGGCATGGCCCTCCTCCCGTAGCCGGACCCATCTGGGTCAGCGTGTCACCCGCTCCTTTCCCACTGGCGAGAGTTAAACTTTAGGTAAATCATACATTTTTGTGAGATATGTTTTTTTCTTCCTGGTGGGGTTTCCCAATGGTGTTTCTACATTTGAGCACAACTTTGTAAGATTCCTTCCTGACAAGGTTCCCCTCTACACGGCACACACAAACATTTTTAGATTTTGCTCAGGAGGAATTATAGCTTTTTACCTTAAATGCGTGAAGGCAAGTTATGCGTCTCAAGGACTTTCTTATTAGAGTTCACAATAAGATTGTTATGATTATGTATTAAGCTAATTATTTTTATTATTTCTACAAAAAATATAATTTGGAAGAAACGATTGTCTTTAAAATCTTGCAAACATGTTACACGGGGGAAATTTTCTTATTTGAATTAAGACTTTAGCAAAGCCCAGGAAATAGCAATGTCTGCCCTATCTCCACCAGCTTTTTAATTATGGTCATTTTTACTTGATCCCACATAAATTTCACACGTACGAGTGGAGCTGAAGTTTCCAGAGCGAGATCGGGTTTTGCATTACTGACAAAACACATATTTACATGAATGAGCCTCCTTGACTGTACGTAATTAGTCAGGGGACAGGAGACTAATGGGATCCTCCAAGTAAGGACTTAAAGTATTAGTTTCTCATATTTATGATTAATGCTTTTCTGATCAGCCTGAGGCCCTGAGTAGGATCACGAGACGCATGTTGGGTTAAATCATTCTTTGTTACAAAAACAGACATCATACTTCAGTGAAGCCCAAAGGAAAATCTTGACTTGCTATTTATACCTTCATCAGCAATAAGCCAACTCAGAGCCAGGAGAAGTTGCTTTTTATTATTTGTGCTCTGAATGACTTCCTAAGTGTTTGGCACACTGGGAACACGCCTTCCCATTGGCGGGAGGCAAGTCAGCACACGGGTGTTCACCCTGGCGTTGTGCTTCCGTGGCCTGCGTTTGCGTGGTCTGTTACATCTCTGCTAATTTACCTGTCTGTGGGTGAGGACGTCCCAGGGGTCACGTACAGACAGTAAGAGCTGCAGCAGGGGGAGTGTCTCACAGTGTGCGGGGCGGTCACCAGAGCCTGATTGGATAATAGAGTTCACAGTTGGCATCAGTAAGTCGCAAGTGTCCCCTGGGGGCAACATTGCCCTGGTTAAGAATCACTAAACTATTTCAAGAGGTTTCCAAACTTCTCAGTTCACAACACCCCCATGTCTCAGCAATTTTTTTCCCAAAGTACCGCTAGGCCAAAAGAAATAGCTAATTGTTGAGTGTATTAAGTAGCTAGATTCAAAAAACTTTAATATACTTATATCCTAACAATTTTGTAGCTGTTTGGAAAAAAAATACAATAAGCATACATGGAAAGAAAAAGATAAAGAATCAATTCCACTCTTAACTGCAAATACTTGTGGATGGGACTGCTGCACCAGTTGTGCACTGCACAACTTCTCAAACCTTGGCATTGGATCAGACGTCATCACCCTTCTAGGTTAGTCACATTGATTTTCATGTGGCACATGATTTCCAGCATGTCAATCACCCAAACCCAGATTCCCCAAAATGTGAACTCATAGAAGAGGTTGGAGCACCATCCAACGTGAAAGCTCTGAATTACCTGTGGCCCAGAGTTTGCATGTGCATGACTGGTGTCCAAACGGCGTGTTTCTCTCGAAAGTGTAGCATCCACCATGGCGCACAGGTCGTGGAGACTGAGGAGCTAAACTGTCGCCAAGGTGCCATCCAGTTCTTCCATGATGCTCCATGTGTCTCGAGGTTCCCGTGACCATGTGTTGTGTGTCTTCTACACGCTGAGTGCTGGGAACGCAAAGGGTAGAGAGGCCACCAGCTCTGTGTGGACGTCAAGTGTGATGTGTAAATTCTGCTTAGACAGAACATTTCCGTGGGGATGGCGGCTTGGGCTGGTGATAACAGAGGGGTCTCTGGGGGTGGGTAACAGTCTGGGGGTGTGAGGAGGTGGCACTTGCTGAAGGTGGCGGGGGATTGCCCGGGGCAGGGCTTGGGGAGAGCAGGACCGGAGGTGCTTCCTCGTGGAGCACCAGGCGATGCCCTGCTGGGGTGAAGGACGTGAGGGACGAGGTAGATCTGGTCGGGCCGGAGAGGAGAGGGGGATGCAGGACTGTGGTCCAGATGGCTCTGGGATATTCAGGTGAAGGTTCCTAACGGAATCCTAGGATGGGAATATAAAGCCAGGGGTGTGACGAGCTCCCCAGCAAAAGCTCGTCCACAGAAAGGAGGAGGACTGGACCGGGGGCCGCAGCCCTGGGACACTCAGGAAGCAGACGGAGGAGCCTGCAGCCCGGCAGTCCGAGGCAGGGGGATGGCGGAGGGGCGGGAAGAGACCTGCGTGATTTCATTGCACAAACAAGAGAACCGCGTTCGGAGAAGTGATTTTCTCAACTTGTCGATGACATGCTCAACCCATCCACGTATGTGCGCGTGAAGCGATCCTAGCAGAACAGGATGTTAAATGTACGTCACACAAGCTGTGAGAGTTTTAGATTTTTTCTGCAGCGTCTTGGTGGTTCTGAGGCACAAAGGCTGCAGGAGCAGGAAGGGCTGGCAGCCCGCAGCGCCCACCTCCCCATGAGCAGAGAGGCCGAGCGCGGCTGGGCGGGCCTGGGGAGTGTGGGGCTCGGGTTGGGGCAGCAGGAATGCCACCGTGCGGGCCACACGTTGAGGCCCCCGCCCCCGCACCTCCAAACGGGACTGTATGTGGAGACAGGGCCTTTGACCAGGTGGGGGAAAATGATGGTATCGGGCCGGGCCCTAATCCTACCTGGTTTACATCGTTCCTGTTAAGAGGAGCTTTGGACACACACCCGTGAGGGCCGCAAATCGGAGGACAGCTGGTGGCTCAGCGAGCCTCATCTGTTCTGTGGGCTGCCCCGTCCTCCTCTTCCTGCCTTCTTCTTGCACAGACACCAAGACCTTGGCTTTCAGGTTTGCCAGCACTTTTCCCCGAGGAACCTCTGAGTCAAGATGATGGCGTTAATCCCTTGCTTTCCAGAGACTCTGCCAATCTCAATTTCAAGGGAAAAGTCCTGGTTAAGGATTTAAAACACTGAACACTTGCTTATTTCTTGTAAGTGTAGCCACCAGGCCAGTGTAGGGTAAGCGCCACCAGACCACTTACAGTATTTTCCGTGGAGGAAGAGTCATTAGCGCAGCCAGTAACATCCCAGGAAATGCTAGCGTGCAGGGGACGCCAGAGGCTCTGTGTCCATCAGCATTGATTCGAGGCTTGAGATGTGTCAAGGAGAAACAATGTCGTGTGGACCGCGGAGAGGCAGAGTGCACAGTTATGGATTTAAAGCAGCCTTGGTTATTTGCCATTGGAAATTTCTATTCGGGATGCCAAAGACATTATGGGCAGGAGTTGACTAAGTCACAATGTGACCCCACAGCCTCCGGTTTTGTCCTGGGCTTAGCCTACGAATGCCATTCCATTTATGAAAACAAAGAGATTTCAGTGTGAGGGGAGTAAAAGATAAAAGAGATTCAGCCAAATAATGGAAACAAAAAAACAAAAGCAAGCCCGCTTGGTGTCTGATAAATTGGGTTACATCCCAGCTAGCAAAATCAGAAATCTTGACTTTGGTCCTGGAGCCTAGGGTTTATATTCAGAAATATGCTCTTAAATTGGCAATTTGGATTTAGAAACAAGAGTAGAAGCTGCTCTAATGAACCATTCTCTGTATTTTTCTGAAGATGTTTTATGTTAGAGCAGACACATAAACACAAATGTGAAGTTTAATTCGCATAATTAGAAGAATCTGTGATTGACTGGAGGACGCGGCCTGGAAGAGCCGGACCCAGCACTGAGCCCAGGGAACCGAATCCCAGACGCAGATGGGACTTGGGTTATCGGACCATCCTGGGAAGTCTGCAGAAACACGGCTCTGCCCCATTTTAGGGGAAACCTTTCATTTTTTTCATATACTTTTATAGGTAGTTGCAGAAAATAAACCACATTCAAGCTTATGAGTGATTCCATGAACATGCCTCAATATCAAGCCTCACTCACCACAGGCTGGGACTTGCAATTCATTCATTCCAAAGCTACCGTGTGATCAAGATGGTTACCAGGTACTGCAGGAGGGACAAGAGAAATATAACATAGACATGCAATTTGCAACCAAATGAGGAGGCAAGAGCAATCAGATGGAAGGGCAGCTAATTGGAAAAGGGGGTGCCCTGCTGCGTGTCCAGTTGTGTTTGCTGTTGAGAAGACTTCGAGGGCAGAGGACGAAGGCGGCTTCATGGACAAACAGAGCCACAGATAGGATCTCCTTGAAGTCAAGGAAGGAACATTTCTTGCCTTTTCATCCCTTTTTGAATACTTGGCCACCTTTCCTCTTCTTTAGCATTAGACTTCCAAATGCATTTCAGAACTGGAATTTTAGTCTGCAGACTGACTGGGCTTTGATATGTTTCTACCTCACTCTCAGCCACCACGAGTCTTGTGGCTGTCTTCACCCACCCAGCTCAGGCCAGACCGCAGTGACCCGGGGATGGTGTTGAGGTGACACCGGCAGGCTGAGAGCCATCATCTCCTTGGTTTCCTCATCAGCCTCCCACCCCTTTGCTCTCCAGCCTGCGAGCTCATACATTCCCCAAAAGCAGCCGTGAATCTGGCGTTTGGCTTTGTTTCCTCCTGCGTTTTTGCGGGCAGGGGAAACTGGTCCTGCCCCCCACGTCGCACATGTCTCGTGTGGCGCTGGTGCACCTCTGTCCTCCCTGGGGGCCGACGTCCTGGGTGCCGCAGGGTCCCGGCTCCCTCTAGGCTCATGGCCTGTTTCTCTGGCCCATGGGGAGATGCGTCTCTGCTCTGAGTGTTTATTTTTAAAATCCCATTTACCACCTTTTGCTTTGGAGCAGAGAATACCCAGAATTTACTGCTCTGACTTAACCATACTTTTTAAACAAAATAATTAATCTAACTCTCTAATGTAGTTGATTTTGGCACTTGGATGCTTGTGTTGCGCTTTCTCAAAGTTGGGATGTGGGTGAGTGTCCAACCTTCCTTCCCCAGCATAACTGAGAAGGCGCACTCCAGAACTCCCATTTCCCCCTCGGCATATTCTCCTAGGGGTGTTTTTCTTCTCCCTGATTGAACTCACGGCCCAGCGTGGCAACCTCTGCCTTAGAATTCACAGCCGAAACGAGCGGCTGCCGCCCATTCTTCACGGCGGGCGCGGGGTCTGCAGCGTAAGAAAGTTTTCTCCAACGAGCCTAATGAATTCTGATATTCAGAACTGATATTAATGGCCTTTGATACTGCCGGTGTGGAAGCTTATTACTTCTGATGATGATTAAATTGAGTGAAATTTGTAGCAATATATTTATGCATATTCTTAAGTCAGAAAGAAACCAAGACTGATATGCTATCTTGAAAAGTCTTTGCATGAATAATAGTTTATTTCTAAATAAACAAAGAATAACACACTTGGTATAGGCAGCTACTTTATAAAGCTTTTCATTTTTTGAAGTGCAATTCTTTTATGCTTGACAGCCATTTTAGGCGAGAAGTCACTAAATATATGCATTTAATACACTCACTGCGCATCTCGGAACATTGGAGACGGACAAGTGTACTAGAGAGTGTTTCTGCTTCTGTTAGCGATCGGCTGCTTGTGGAAAGTGACTGTCCTTAAATTCCTCCTGCAGAGCCCAAACCCTCCGCCCCAGAGCTGCTGTGTTTCTCTCACAGCTCTGCACACTGCCGTTTAGTCCTTTCTCTCTAATCCCACGAGGAAAATGTCCACTTCATAGAGGCAAAACAAAGAAAACAAATTAAAAAAAAAAAAAAGACATACTTTTTATTTGGTAAATGAGTCCCCGAATTCATGTTTGGTTTCAAGTAAGAGGTAATTTCTAATCATCAGGGCATGAAAACAAAGCTAAATAAATAAATAAATTGAAAGCTTCAATAGTCTTAGGATGTTGGGTAGTTGAAATTTAAATAAACGTGACTATTATAACTAATTCATGAAAAAGGATTGAGAGCAATTTGCGGCCGGGATGTGCACGGACAGCACAGTGTGACGGGCTTGGCCTGAATTGGGCAGGGCTGGGGCCAGCGTGGCCGCGAGCGAGAGCCCCTGGGTGGTGGCACGGCTGCGCTTGGGGGCTGGCATTGGGGGGCGGGGGGGCTGCAGAGCCTTCTGCCTTTCGTGCCCGACAGAGGCAGCACGTCGTGGCTGCCCTCCCAGAAACAGTGTGTGGGGCTGACACAGAGCCAGTCCCAAGACACCTTTTACGAGCTGGCATTGCCGTGGGGTCAGAGCTTCTTGTGCCGGCACATGTTGAGAGCAAGGGGTGAGGCAGCAGGTCCCAGAAGCCACTGCTGAGAGCTCTCACTGGGAAAGAGTTTGTCATGAAACCCTGCACTTGCAGCCGGAGACTGAACGAATGAAAACCGGGTGGGGGAGGTGGGAGCCACGTTTTCCACTGTTGAACCAGCAGGTTCCAAAAAAAGATGGAGGCGGGGGGGGGGAGGAGAGAGAGAGGGACATGGGCGGTTGACAGAGATGGGCAGGTGTAGAGGAAGCAGGTGGATGACAGAGAGACAGATGGAAATACAGAGGTAGAAATAGGTTGTGATGGACGACAGAGAGAGCCCATTGGAGATAGATGTGTCTATGCGGGTGAGTTTTTAAGCACATGATTATTCTATAAAAGGGAGTGGGAGGTGGATCATGAGAAAAACATCAGGCAAATTTCAGTTAAAGAACAGTCTACAAAATGCCTGACCAGCACTCCGCAGGACTGTCCAGGTCGTCAGAAATAAGGACAGTGTGAGAAGCTGCTGTATGACATGCAGGCGTGATGACTAGATGTGAGCTGGTGTCTGGGTGTGATCGGACAGGGAGGGGCGTTGGGGAGCAGCGAGTGAAACCCCAATAAGGAGGAGGGTGGCTGACAGTACCCGTCCCTGCTGGCTCCTCGGTCGTGACAAACGTACCCCAGCAAGGAAAGGTGGAGCTGGGTGGAGGACAGGCAGGAACTCTCCACCATGTTTGTATTAAATAACATAAATGTAAAATTATTCTTCAATTAATAATTTACTTAAATATAATACAGTGAAGCTTAAAACAATGTTCTGAGATTGGCCTTTGTTACTCCTCTGCCCCCTGTGTTATCCTGCCCCCTGGGTTCTACTGCCGTCCAGTATTTCCCTGTTGGCAGATGCTGGAATCTTCTGTAGCAGGGCGGGGACGCCATGCGGTGCAAGGCGGTTCCTCCTTCCCGACTCTGTCTTTCCTGAGCCCCGTGTCTGCTCCTGAATGGAGCAAGCACCTTCCGGCACGGCCACCAGTGCCTGGGCCGGGGCAGCGGGCCTGGGGTCCCCCCACACACACCGGCCTTGGCCGAGGGCACCTCCTTTCCTCTCCTGCTGAATCCTAGCAGACCTTTGAAGCCAGTTCTTACGAAAACAGGAATCGTGTCTTGTTTTCACACACAATGACATCTAGACATTTTATTTCTCCCTCGAAAATCCCCAATTTATAATTCTTAGAGTTGTGTTTGAATTTTCTTTCATGTTGGCTTGGAACTCATGTTCCTTTTCTTTGTAACTTTCTAAAAGATTTAGGATACAACAGTGTGTTCTGAAAAGTAAGGGACATGAGACATTCTTAGTTGAAATAGAAGGGAAAACAGTTAATTTCACTCCGGATGACAGTTTTTCAGTGAACAATGGTGTCCGAGAGTTGACAAGAGGCAGTAATGAGTGAGGGCGCGGAGGACTGAGTCACCGCTGCTCCCCGCAAGCAATCACCGGAGAACATCCACTCTCTTCCAGCCAAAATACTATTAATACGTGTGTCAGCCCAGAGAGTGACTCTCACAGTGTGTGCGCATTGGAACAGTGTGGCAGAGAAAATGAAGAGTATCCTCTGGGACAGACTTTTCTTTTTCTCTGAGAGAGTCTTCATTATTCAGGCATTGTGATACTTTTCCTTTATTTGTGTAAAGATTAAATTGCACATGATTTCTAATGTTTCTGCTACTCCGACTGTCATAGGTCGGTGACCTTCATGCAAGCGAGATAATAGATACATCGTCTGCTGCTGGGCTACTGCTGTTCTTCCACAGCTCAGTACTTCTCTATTGTTACAAGTCGAAAGCAATTAAATAAAAATACAAGATAAGGCACCTCAAGGATCTTGAGAATTTCATATAAATCTTTACTCGACCGTATTTTAGCACAGATCTGCGTTATTATCTAGTGGAATGTGGAGAACGAGACATGCATGTAAGAGCCTGGATCGTGGGAGAAATGAAATGTTATTGAAGACGTAACAATGTAGCTTCGAGAAACAAACTCTCCACATCTTTGAAACTTCTGATTAAGAGACGCTAATGAAAACCCACATGTGTTGGCGCCATCTCGAGCTTGGTCGATTTTCTTCTTGGTTCATCCTGTCTATACATAAATTGAATTTATATTCAGGAAGCACGTCCTGGAAAAAAAATTAAAAATAATTGATTGTCCCATCTTTTTAATGGTTATTCCAATGGCAGGGATCTCTCTGTAGTTGATGTTTCAGAAGAATTGTCATGGTAAGTCACACAAGTTACCTGGGGAATGCATGCTTCACCCTGCGCTTTGGAACTCACAGTCTCTTACGGGCTAAACCCCCTTTACTCAGAAACCCCTCTCCAGATTCCTTCCATCTCTCCCTCTAGTTAAATCCTGGTTCTCACCTAAGGGCACTGCCCTTCCTGTAGCCCTCGGGAGCGGCTTCTCACTCCCGTAGCTCACATAGTTGGGTACCGGAAGGCAGCACAGATGTGACACCAGGGTAGTACCACACGAGGCAGCAGATGCCCCAATACTGCATCTGTGGGCTTTGCAATTTGCTCCCAAGAGCTGCGCTCCTGCATCCCGACCCAGCTACCCTGCAGCATCCCTCTCCGCTGACCTCCTCAGTAGGGGCCAGCCCTTGATTTCAACTCTGAAAGAAACTTCCTTGGCACTAACTCTTACCATCATCTCTGCCCACATTCATTCTGAGTCCAGTGCTGGCCAGCTCAGCAATAAATAAAAGAACAAAGTAGCAAAGGAATGAACTGGCCAGAGACCTCCCCGGCAATGAAAGGACCACGGAGCAACCTGCACATCCGGAATACAGAAGCCATTGTGTTCTCAGACCAAAGATTAGGGTCCGATACTGATGTGGGCTGGTGCTCTGCCAAGAAGGGTCACTGCTTATGATGGATGGGAGGAGGATACAGAATTTTAGTAAGAGGAAAAAGCAATTGCAGTGGTTCTAAACCACACATGTCCCCCAAGGGACCTCAGGTGCTATTTGGGGACATTGGGGAAATTTCTAGTTGTCACAAATGAAAGAGAGTGATGCTGATGTACAGTGTGCAGAGGTGAGAGATGCTGCTGAACTCCCTCCCAGGCACAGACAGCTCCCACCACCAAGAATGGTCTGGTCCAAGGTGTCCATAGAGTTGAGATGGAGAAATGCTGACCTAGTCTAAAATATAAAGGAGAAACAAGAAGATATCACGTACAAGTGGGTGGAAAGGGGTTTGCACACAGAGAACTGACCACCAGAGAGGCACCAGGCAGGAAGCCGTGGGGAGTGTGGACAGAGCAGGGAGCAGGGATTTGGTGGAAAACCAGGATATGTGGAAGGGATTAACCGGAGCTGTGAAGGAAAGAGAACGGTGGACAGGCATTTAAATCCTTAGAGGCACGTGCTGTTCAAAGACCTCAGACACTAGCCTCAAATCTCCCATTCCCTGAGCATTACATGGACTTGCTAGGTACCACACGTGCACACAGACACACATACACAAACACACACACACACACACTCACACACACACCAATTTTGGTAACTCTCCAAACCTGATACTTATTTTTTAAAATTCTTCTCATTCCTGTGATTTGACATTTTCTGCTCACCGTGTGCAGCCCTGCAATTTCTTGTCCACATCTGCAGTGGGGAAACTCAATCTGCCAATTCTTCTCAAATCATCTAAAACCTTATTCAACCACTAAAAAGTATAAACATTTGCTCCTATACAAACGACAACACAAACATACCTTCAGGGCAGGCGACCACTTCTATTGAGGATTTAACATTAACAAGTTTAAGTCATGAACAGATTATCCAAAAACTTTTTAAAAAGTTAGTCACCCGTCATTTTTGACACTATTGAGATCCACATCACACTGAAAAAGACTGACCGGACCATTTGGGAGGGGAGGAATTAAACTGAAGAATTAAAGAGCAGACTTTGGACTAGCGTAGAAGTTAAAGTAACCGAGACCCAGACTGCAGTTGCAGCCTTCTTCTTCACGCACCTCGTCACCCCAACTCTGTGGTGCCCCAGGGATCCATGGCCGTCTCAGGGCTGCCGTCTGCACCCCACTCTCAGAGAGCACTGAGGTTGGTCTTTTTTCCTCACCAAGCAATAGAAAGAAAGCCCACATTTCTGGGCTCTATATTATCTCCACTCCCCAGCCATCTCCAAAACTTCTAGCAATAATTTTTTTTTCAAATCATAATTGAAAACAGTTAAAAAATTCATAGAAAGTTCAAGTATATTTGGTAAACTTTTTTCAGCGAATCAAGGGTGAATTCAATGGCACATTAAACAGACTGACTAAATGACTTTGTAATATGTTATACTTACAGCAATGCAAACACACGTGTGCACGGGTTGCAGGATGGATTTACAATATCCAGTGAAACTTGACTGGGAAGTTTTTAACTATACTTCTGTGTGTTTGTATATGTGTGTATTTGTGTTTGTGTGTATGGATGAGTGTGTCTGTGTCTGCACGTGTGCATAGACGCTTGAGTGAATGTGTATGAGCGTGTGCACACATGTGGATGAGTGACTGTGTGTGTGCACATATGTGTGTCTGTGCATGTGTGTATGTTTGTGTGTGCATGTGTGTTTTGGTGAGTATCTCTTCATGTGGTGTGTGTGTGTTTATGTACATTTGTGTGCATGTGTGTATGTTTGGGTGTGTGTACATGTGTGTTTCTGTGCATATGTGTGCTTGTGTGTGTGTGCCTGGGTGTGCACATGCACATGTGGATGTGCATGTGTGTATGCATGTGGATGTGCACATGTGTGCTTGTGTGGGGGTGTGCACATGTACATGTGTGTGCATGTGTACATGTGGATGTGGATGTGCAAGTGTGTGCTTGTGTGTGTGTCTGCATATGCATGTGTACATGTGTGTGTGTGCATGTGTGTGTGCTTGTGTGTGTACATGCATGTGAGTGGGCACCCTGAGACTATTTTCCTGGCCCTTCCATCTGCCTCTCTTCCCGGGACTCAGATTTCCCCTGTTCCTCCCCTAAGGTGCCTGTCTCCACTTGATTTCTCCGGGCTTACTTCATTACCATTTATTATCCGGTTCAAAGTCAAACATGATCAATTAAAGACCAAAAAAATAAAACCGGAAAAGTGGCCAACTGTATTCTTTCTTGGTGAGTTACAATTAGCAAATGGACGATCCTTCATTGTTTCCGTCATCAAGGAAAGAAGTACAGCGTGCTGCGCGGGGGCCTCTGTTAATCGGTACTACCCATCTGCAGCCTTTGTTTAGCCAGCCTGCGCCGCGCGCCTCTCCCGGACGAGCATGTTTATCGTGGTCTCCCGAAAGCCCAGAAGCCCATAGGTCAGAGAACAGCGTTTTGATGGATTATGGGATTGTAACTGTCCCTGCCAGTTGACAGCTTTTATTGGCTGGGAGGATGAGCCTGTAAACCTTTATATAATTATTGTATTAAAGGCACTGTGCCTCTGTGTTGCTGGCGCTTGTTCAGGGATCAATGTGGAGATAATTTCAAAAATGAATAGTAAGTATTGATCGTCCCACGGTGGGGCCTTATCAGTGGCTGAGGCCGAGGGCTGCAGATTATAACTTCAATGTCATTTATGATGATATGATGCGTATTGCTGGGGAGCAATTTAAACAAAGGGCTGATTTAATTCACAGTGGATTTTTGTAGTGTGATGGGTAATAAATCACAATCTATGTAATTTTTAGAAATGAACACATGTTGGCAGTAGTTCAGGGCAGTTCCTAAGAGATCTGGGAATGACCAGGGAGGGGAAACATTAGCCGAGAGCCCCCTCTGAATGATTGGGCTCCTCTCGATTCTGGCATTCACATGACCTTGGGGTCCCTGCTGGCAGCTGCTGGTTAATTTTCTTCACTGAGGACACAGTTTAACTTTCTATCTGTCTGCCAATTACCTGACATTTTCAACTTATCACCTTCTATTTTTTAAATGATTGGAGGCACATCCACATTTTGACATTTTTTTTAAAGCAAGTATTCATTTTGTTTGCTGCCGAGGCCTCTCTGACAGCCGGCTGCACTGTCCCTTCCTCCCAGCAAAATTAACTGCGGTTTACATAACAACATAAGGGAAAATCCAGGCATTTTTTATTGCAATTTCCAACACACCCTTGGTTAGATGCTGTCAGCCTCCAAATTTCAACCTTAGCAAGAGACGTGCACAGGGAGGCAGACAGACAGCCTCTGAGAGAAACTGTACGCGGTGGCACTTGTTTGAGGAGGGTTTTACTCTTAAAAACAAATCATTGTAACGTTAATCATTAAGGAATATCAGCATGGCAGGAGCAGGTTGATGAATCCCTCTAAAGCTAACAAGACTGAAGCAACAGTCATGAATCATAACTTGTTGATTTGAGTTATGATAATTCTGACAACGTAGTTTACATCCATCCATTTCAGAGGAAGGGAATTTCAGTATTTCAAGGCGATTGGAGACAGATGCCCAGGAAAGGGTATCGAAGGACCAGAAAACTGAAAATAGAGTCCAGGCTGGGTCTGCAGAGGCCAGGGTTCCCCTGGACCCACACCCGTGTTTGGGGTGAATCCAGGTGCCATGGCCTTAGTGTCCGGGGGTCCCCTGGGCTCCACTTCTCAGGGGGAGGACCCAGGGCAGCTCGGCCACGCCCAGATACGTAATCTTATATCCAAGGTCGAGTTTTATACTAAATGGTTCAGACTCAGTGAACAAGGACGCGCTGTTGGAGGGCAGTTTTCTCCGTCTATAGATTTATCGCGGTGGCTCGTGACCCGAGATGCCGCCACCTCCATTTAGAGCTCGCAGGCTGCAGCCCCAGAGAGCCTAAAATCAGAAGGAATCCTGTGGATTGCTTAGCTTACTTTTTTTATATTTTTAATCTCCCTCTATTTTCTAAAAGTAATCATGAAGCCCTGACCTTTCCCCTTGCACATCAATTCATGGTGAAAAACCTTTTGTTTTATTGTAAATAATTCACCCGTATCTTTTGTTAAAGAGGCTCTGCCCTCCTCGGCCCTGCCAGCCAGCGTGTGCCGTCCACTCATCTGCCCGACATTCGCCATTTACAAAATACACAACATCATACCAATTGTCAACGTCTCAGAGCCTCCTCCCTGCAACGCAGCCACGTTTTCCATATCCCTGAATACCCCGAGGCTACCCTCCTCCTCCTCCTCACCTGCATTTGCCTCTCACCTCATGGAGAGCACCTGTGCTGTCTCCTACCTTCCCCGGGCGGGTGCTCCCTGACCGGGGCACACACAGCGTCCCGCCCTCTCCGCAGGTGCTCCAGCCACGTTAAGGATCCCAGTAGAATCTCTGCAGTCCTGGGAACAGCAGGTGATGCCAATCAGGTGCATAATTTTATCCTGAATCCTAACATTTCCCTGCGTGGCTCCTACCTGCCGAAACTTCCACTCCCCAAACAACCGTTCCCTCCCTGCCTGCAGCCGTCTCCCCTGAAGATGTTCTGGTGAGAATACTGCTCTTCCTTCACGGAAAGCTGTCATGTCCTCCAGCTTTGATTTTTGACTTAGAGTCTAGATTTTGGCTTTCTGTCATAAAAATGTGGATGTGAGTTAACACAGCAGACGCGATTGACCCCCCAGCATATTCGGGGCCCAATGCTGAGTTCTAGGGGCACAGAGAGCACGCGGGGAAGCCTCTGTCGCCAAGGAGCTCCCAGTGCAGACGCAGCAGCCTGCACTCGGGGGGCACTGGGGCCCGTGGTGGCGGAACTTGGCTCCAGCCGCGAAGGCCGGGCAGGCTTCTCAGAGAAGAGGGTGGCCCGGCCGGGTGCGGACCACGAGTGGGGTTCAGGGGCCGAGGAGAGGAAAGCGGGCGTTTGGCTGAGAGGAAACAGTGTGCGAGAAGCCATGGAGTCATGAACCAGTTCCGGGGATGGGAGAAGGGCCAGGAGCCGGTGGGAATGTCGCTGGGCAGTGGGGCCGGGGCTGGAAGGGGCAAAAGTGACAGGGGTTCCTGTTAATCCCACTGTCTCCAGATCCACTGTTCCGATGAATTATCCATTTAATAGCTTCCTAAGTCATCATTTTGGAAAGTTATACCAATAAAATACTATAGTCTTTAAATTTTCCCCAATTTAAGGCCTCATTACCTCCCGTAATAAGTATACAGTTCCATCCCCAGCCCTGTACTGTACTTAAGAGCCAGCGCACGTTTAACGAGGAAACGCCTTCCCAGTCGCGGGTTTTCTACTGTTTTCTGGTGTTTCCGCTATTCCACGTCTTATGTTAATAAGAACAGAAGTGTAATTAACTGACTTTTCTACCTAAATGCGGTATTGCCTCTCTAAAATTAGAACTGTGAATTACATGAGAAAACCTTGTGTTGTATCTTCTTTATGTGCGGTTCGAGTTGGTTTGCATTTATTTCAATACATTCTTGATAATACTGTCCTGGGAAAACATAACAGGAAGACATCTGTCCTGAAGGATTTATCTAATTTTGACAATTATAATAATTATATCTCAAAGCATGACCGTAAGCTAGAAAAAAATAAAAAGTCTAAACCCTTCAAATGACTTAGTTTGTATTAATAATAATATTTACATAATATTTTATTATTTAAATGTTGTGGTTTCTCTTATCTTCGCCATGAGGGTGTGAAAGGGAACTGGTTATTATGTTATTGCCATTGTCATTAGGAATGGACATTACCATGTCACTACAATGTCAGTGTGATTTACTGAGCACGTCTGTATATGAACCAGACGTCGTGACAACATTTTTCACCCACTGCCTCATTTGGTCTTTCAGTCACTCTGGTACCACTGCAGTTCGTGTCCTCATTTTACAGGTGAGGACACAGAACATGTGACAGTCACCTGCCAGTCCAAGCAGCACGTGTGGAAGGGGGAGATCCCCCCTCAGTTCTGACTCTAAAGCTCACGTCTCAAAATTAATGAGAGTCTCCAAAAGACGTGAATTATCTCCTGAGAAGGTTACAACCTAAGCAATTTTAGAGAATTAAGAATGTATTCTGGTCTTCTGAGACCTTGAGCAAAGGAGATTTTATTATATTTCTCCATTATCTATTCTGAAAATATCTACTCTCAAATTTGGGGAAAAGAATAACAAAATGTAACCTGTGTTTCAATGAGAAGGTTAAATATATTGTAACCTTTATCCACAGACTAGCCCCTTGGCCCTGGGAAACAGGCGAGATTAAGAAATGCCCCCCTTGTGTGTTCCGGAAAGGGCTCAGTGCAAGGAGCCAGAGCCCCACGTGGTGCGGGTGAGACTGCAGGGTGCCCCCTTGTTCTCCTGGAATGAGGCGGCCAAGACCTCCACAGAATGCTCGTGGACCAAACACTGGTTAAGTATCCCTCCCTCTCCCAGCGCCTCCCTCCCCACAGCCCAACAGCCCTCCGGGAACAGACGCATCCAAGTGGGTGAGCTCCGCCCTGCTGTGCACTCACCCCTCCCCCGGGTCTCTGCCTGGGCGCCCCCTCCCTGTGAGAGAGAAACCCTTGCTCTCCCTCGAGACAGGTGCAGACCCTCCCCGGCCCCCGGCCACCACTGTCCTCTCCCGGCGGTAACCCTCCCAAGCATGTTCTCTCCTTGCTAAGCCTGGCTCTGTTTCTCGCTGGACGCCAGCCTTTCTCAGCACAGAATGAACGTGGCTGCTGGACCACTCAACCTTCAGGAAGCAAACCGCTTCCTCTTCTCCGGCCCACCAGTGCCGGGTGCGCGGATGCCCACAGAGTTAATGCCACAGTTTGGAAACAGAAGATTTCTGAAAAATTATTTCCAATGGTAACAAGTTTGTGCATGTTAAAAGATGAAAAAGTGGGTGGTTTGGATGCCTGGTAGTTTTAATTCTATACAATTAAATAAACTGGCATACTTAAATTTCTCCTAAATGTTTACCAATGTGCATAGGCATCATAATGAGATCAGACACTGTAAGCAAGGAATAGCGAGTGAATGAGAGCTTCAGACAGGTGACATGGTCGGGGCACTGCCTGGCCCGCGGCGGAGGCCCTGAGCCCGCATGCATGTGAGCACGCACACACACGATCCGCTTATTTGTGTTAGTGGACGGGGTCAGAGATGCGGATAAATCAATGTATCTGACTATTCTAAAATAATTACTATTGATCTATGGAGGACTGGAATTCTTGCCTTTATATTTGAATATTGATATATATGACACCCTGGAAATCCAGAGTCTTTGAAGTAAAATGATGATGACACCTTCTAAATATCCCCGTCTCAAAGGTGCTGCAGAGACTGGCTTCTGAATCCCAGTCTCTGTCCAGCGGAACCGGCCGCCCCTTAGTGTGCCTGGAATGTCACAAGCCCTGCTAGACAGACACGACTCACTCAGATGGAGGAATTTCGGGGGGTTTCTAGGGCCTGTTCGCAGAGCTGCAGGCAGGTGTAGGCCTGGGGGCAGGTACTTCTAGGACTAAGACAAGGAGCAGCAGAAACCTGCTGGGACCTGCCTCCCAGAGGTGACGTGGAGAGGGTCAGGGGCGGTGGCTTCTGATGGGGGCCCCACTGCCTGTTTCCCACAGAGAGGTTGAGGAACAAAGGCCTTAATTGCACCCTCCTCATTCTGAGGGTTCCCGTTAGCTGTATCCCACTGGCCGACTGGTTGGCCCAGCCTTGGAGCCCATGGGGTCAACCTCTCAGAACGCAGAGCAGCGCGGGGGACGGGGAACAGGGGGAAGGGCTGAGAGTGGATCTGAACGGGAGGAGGAAGACACCAGTTACTGGTAACTCGGGGACGTTTAGGACGTTTAGGACGTCTTCAACATGAAGGGATGGCGGGACCCCAACGTAAGAGCCCACGAGTCAGGGAAGGGGAAGGTTCCCGCTGGGGCCTCCCGCCGACGGTGACCATGTGATTGAGTGGCATGTGGACCATGCAGGCCAGTGTGACAGAGGTGGAGAAAGTGACATTAGACAGGAGCGGGGTGCTTTTGACAGAGGTCGCTAGAGGAAACCCACCTAGCTGCGCATGGGGAAGAAGTCCCAGCCGAAGGCCAGAAACAGGTAGCAAGTGACCTGGCTGCCAGGCTCAGAGGGGCCTGCACACCTGCACGTGGCAGCCAGGACAGGAGCCAGGTTTGGGGCAGGAGGACGGATGCGCTGAGACGGGGGTGCTGGGACCGGGGGTGCAGGGAGCTGAGGGGGCAGAGGCGCGGGGGATGGGTGTCAGAGAGCGAGTGACACTGGGCAGGCGGGCGAGTGGGGACCGGGGCAACTCCCAGGACGGCAGTCACAGACGCTGGACACGTTTCACAAAGAGAGAGGACAGAATTCAGTGACCAGTTAGCTACAGATCCAGTGAGGGGAGGGGAGATAGGGGTGACCAGGGTTGTTACTGAGAGGTCGTGACCCAGGCGGGAGTTAAGAGGGGAAGAGAATTGTGTTAGGAACACGTGAGGGAGAGAGGTGTGTGCATGAAAGCATTTTCTGTTTAAATAAATTCTTTTTTTTAAACTAACATACATTTTAAATAATCTGCAAGAGATAACAAAACAAAAACAAGAAATTTAAGATGATCACAATTGACTGTAACCATGGCTCCTAAGAGACAGCTAGTGGCTTCTGCCGTTCTAGGACATTCATTCGGTAAGAAATGTCTGCTGTAGACGTCCCCTTCTGCACAGAAACGTCACAACACAGGATCTGACATACGGAAGGAGCCAAATAAATCCTCGTGCCAAGTTCCTTCGCAGAAATTCAGGTCATATATGTGCATGTACAGCATGATAACCTGTTTGCTTTAAAAGCACAGTTACCTTTTTCCAAGCCATTGAATGATTCAAAAATATTCCACAATGTTTTTACCATAATTTTTAACCATCTTTGTCACTTAAGATTTTAGTATAATTTTCATCATTATAAATATGATAAATATTTTATAGAGAAAACTTTGGTATATTTATTAATAAGATGTTTTGTTTAGTATAAATGAAAATTTGCTTTTGTACAGGTTGAACTTCAGCTTTTGGGAAAATATCCAGATGAAGTTGTCTAGTAGGCAGTAAGAAATGCTTCCGAACTATCCAAAAATGCCTTAATTCACCAACTATTCATCTTATATGCTAATCTTCCAATGTCTATAATTACCTTTTCTTGGAAAGACCTTGGGGAAGCACGGCCCAGGGTCGGTTGTCTAAGAGCAGGCCTGCGGACAAAGAGCGGGGTAAGCCCAGGGCTCGGGACGCTCACCTGTCTCACCTGGTGCGAGGAGTGAGGACAGTGGAGACGGGGACTGAGGCGCTTCCAGGGAGGACGGACAGAGCCGGGAGGAGGGAGTGTCCTGGCCCCTCAAGGGGGACCATACGCCTTTCTGCTCCGTCTCCTCCACAGGAGACGTCGGGGCTGGGGATGCCGATTTTTGGTCAGAGCCCAGGCCGGGCTGACACCGCCCGCCGGGGCGCGGACGCCGGAGAGGACACAGCGTCAGGATGGACCCGAGCGGTACCGTCCCCGGACCTGGCAGGGGCACAAACAGCAACGGCACAAAGATCATCTCATTAAATATTTCACAGCTTGGCTCATTTATCCACGAAATATTGTCCCCCGAAGGCACCTTCCGTGCTGCCGGGCGCAGGTTTCCGGGAGGGCTGTGGCCACAGCGCAGCCCCTGCCTCTGTTCAGGCCGTTTGGGGACATCCTCCAGCACGCGACGCCGGAGCCGAGCGTGGGGTTCTCAGGCCACGTCCCCCCGCTGCGCACTGGCACGCGCGTGGTGCGGGGGCGGTCAGGAGCCCGCGCTGCCCGCGCTGCAGAGCGCACGACGGGACCACACCCCCCCACGCGTAGGTTTAAATCCCAGGTGGAGAAAGCACACCCAGCACACCAAGCACACCGCAGGTCTAAAACCAGTATTTCCTGCTGCCAAGACATGAATGAGCTAATTGTCTTTTAAATAGTTCACCTTACAAAGAATTTTCTTTCTTTATGTGAAAAGAGCTGTGATTTATTAATTTTCCTTTCTATTATTTCCTGTAGACTTTCCCGAGCATCTTCCTCGTACATCACCTCCCTATTGAAGCTAATCCTGAAATCACAATGTAATTAGTGTAGATCGCAGGACATGTGCGAAATAAAACAAGTGAATCTAAAATATCTTGCAGCGCCTTTCACCAGGCGGTGCGGGCCTCAATGAGGATTTCCAGGACAGCATCCCTCACCTTGGCAGACGATCCCACATACAAGGTGACACAACAGGGCAGCAGGCACTTAAAAAAGATAGCGGGGAATGCTACAAAGAACTAAATTAGTAAAGGAAACTTAATTATCTTGCCTCCAGCCTCCCTCTGGTCAGTATCCCAATTGAACGCAGACAAAACTCAGCATTTTTATAAATGTACTCCTCCAGACTTGGAACGACTCTTTTCCTAACCATTTATCTAGAACTGTGTGCGCTGTTTCTTCTTCTTTTCTTTATCTATAGATTTAGAAAAAGTGAGCTTCACATCACATTCATTAAAATATAGATATCCTCGCCCCTTTGTTTTTATAAGTAGCCCGTTTTGACCTTTGTTTGGCAATTTAGAAAATGAAAATAAAGGAATTTTTAAAGATATCAATTATTTAGTATGAACACCTCACACACTTATCAAAATACCGTCAGAACGCTCCGTGATGCTATTTTGTTCATAAACACACATCCGCGCGCGTGCGTCAGAATACAGACAGGAGAGAACATTCTTCAAGCCAAGGGTATAAATCTTAGCAAGATACGAAACACGTGATTAAAGTCATTTCTGGAAAAGATCCATCCATGAATAAGGATGATTAAAGAAGAAGCAGCATTTTCTTTGGGGTTGATAATTGCTATTTTACCGTATTTTTATGTAATAAATCGTTTCCAACCCTCTCTAATGTAGGAAGAGGCCCAGCAGATGTTCCTTTCGTTTCCTCTTTAGCCTTTTCTCCCTGATCTCGTTGCTCAACTTTGAAGGTACTTGGTAGCAGCTCAGATTTCTGACCATGTTACTTGCACCCCAGGGAGAGGCAAAGAGTGGACATCACCTCTGCGAGGCCCCTCTCCCTCCCTCGCCCAGCTGTGCTCACGGCAGTGGCGTGCGTGCGCGGCGCCGAGGGTGGCTTCCTGCCAGCGAAGAGCCGGAACGCGGCGCAGCCCCCGCAACTTGCCGGGCTCCCATCTCTGTCCGTCCTTGCCTGAGTTATGGAGCCGGGCTGGCACGCTTCCAATCTCTGGCCACGGCAGGGTTTTCATTAATGCAGTTAGTCAAATGCATGATTTTTAGTTCTTAAATGATCACAAACTACGTGCAAAGAGCAAATGACTACAGAGGCAAAGATAAGAAAGCTGCAATAGCCAAGGCTCGGAAGTGTGGGGACTTCTTGCTTGGCCGGCTTGGTAGCGGAAGGGCTGACACACACAACACCACATTGACGACGGCAGAAAAAAGCATTCATCGCAATGGTTAGAAGAACGTCTGTTAGGAAGACTGCCATTGAACTTCTTCATCTTTGCTCTTGTAAGCTTTAGTTTGCTTCTGAAATCTGATAATTACATTGCTATATGCCAGGTATTTGAAACAGTTTGTGGAGGCTCTTACATAAAATAACAACCCCTTAGATAGTATTTCTCTACTTTGTTCTACCCTGAAAATCATCATATGTTTTGAGGCAAAAAAAAAAAAAAGCCTCATAGTTATGAAAATAAAAATAAATATAGCATAGAATTTTTAGTTTAATAGTCATCCTTGAATAGCTTGGGGAGCAGTGTTGATCTACTTTAAACTCACCTACACACCCTTACGGTTTTATGTATTGAATGTATGCTCCACTCATTGTCACGTCAGCCTCTGCGTATATGTGTCTGTACGTTTCACACACACACAGAGCAAATTCATACACAGGTGCCAGTTGCCAAGTGCAGCTTTCTGCACGTCCTCAAATGCAGTATTTATCTGTCTGCAGAAGAAACTGTGCAGGCCGCACCGCCACTAGCTCAGCGGGATCACTCAGACCAATGCAATTTACTCAATATTGGTCAGTTTGACTTCTGACCCTGGTCCCTGGACAGCGTATCCTTGGCAACCCTTGCTGCGTGTGAAGTCAGGATGTGCTTATTGGTCTCACTGGTGACAGCTTGCTAAGGGCTGCTGAACAGAGCCTGGTCTTTTCACAGAAATTAGAAATCCAATCCTATACCATATTCTGATCGGAGGGATATTACACAAGGGGGCCCACAACTCGGGGGTGCTTTCTGGGCTCTGCATAGGAGCTGCAGGCCTTTAGCTTAGTTTCTTGCATATATCATGAAATTTCAGTTATTTTCTTTGTTGTCTTATGGGGTGGGGGGAAAGGAGTTAGATATGTTTTGTCACCTGTTTGTGAGATCTCTACATCTGAAATGTCTGCACTGATCCAAAAATTGGCAAAATGAACCTGAAACTTTTATGGTGAATACCCCTTAGAAAGTGTCATGGAATATTTTCATTTTTGTATTTAATTTATTTTATTTTTAATAAATTTTATTGTGCATAATTTAAGGTGTACACAACTTGATGGTATGGGATACACATAGATTGCAAACAGGTTGCTATAGTGGGGCAAAGGGACATTCCCATCACCTCACAATTACACACTTTTTCACTTCTGTATTTTAAATGAGCTAATTACCAAGAAGCCACATTACATCTTTATGTATTGCTGAGAAACTGTGGAAATTGGCAATCTATAAATATGGGAAGTAATGCCTGAACCATGCAGAAAATTCTGAAATGTCATTTATGTAGAGGCTGTTGTTGCCAAGTAACTCGAATTCAGCATCTGAAGTTTGTAGCTATAACACATTTCCTAGCAGACAGTGGGGAAATTAGAGATGATGAATTACTATGAAATAAACAGCTTGATCAGTACTTATGGAAAATGTCCAATTGTCACACATATCCCCAAATTTCACATGAAAGACACCTCCCTTAGCTGCTGATGTGCAACTTGTTTTAACTTAACACTTTACTTTCTGTGTTGAGATTTGCAAGTGATGGTGTTCATTTTCATGCAAGACAAACAGCATTGAGGACTGTCCCTGGAGCCCCTGCACACAGGGTGACACGTGCCCCCACGCTCAGAAGCAGAACATGTTGCCAGACACACTCGATAGCCTACCCCACTTCAAAAAGGTGGAAAGTAAAGAGGGAAACCAAATGGAAGACGGAGAAAGCAACAGAGAAAAAGAGACAGCGAGAGGGAGGAGGGGGGTTAGCTCTTCACGTGCCGACCGAACACTCACACTGACGTTTCCCAAAGAAGAGCATTGACCGTCCTCCACAGAGGGGGCCAACGGCGTGTCGAGCTCCGCCACAGCAGCAAGGACGGCCACCAGCAGTGTCAGCGGCGGTCGAGGTGGTGCGTGTTTCTTTTGCATTTGGAAGATCTAGTTGATATTTAATTGCTGTGAAATCCCATCAGTTTGATTCTCTGTTCAGGAGCAGGCAACCCTTGCATGAATTTGACCACTGTGTATGCTTTTTGATGATGTCTGATGTAGGTGGAATGTTGCAATAATGAATTTAAGAGATTCTTGCTTAGACAAATCTTGAATATTTAAGTGCATACCCAGAATTGACACGCCGAAATTTTACTGGTCATTTTCGCTTCCTGCTATTTCACATGTGTATGACCCACTCCCTCCGCGCTCAGCCTCCCCCTCTTCATCCCGACCCACTCGTGGTTTCTACCAAGAAACAATAAAGAAATGGAGCACAGGCACCCGGTGTGAGCACCGCTTCAGGAAGGCTTTTTCCGCACTCGGGGGACGCACTCTCCACCTGCTGGTGCTCACGTGGGAGGCAGGTGTGACGTCCCTGGCCACCAAGCGGGTCCTGGGAGTGGAATAGGCTGGACCAGGTTTTCTTCAAATACCTACACCCAAACCAGGGGTGACCAGCCTGTGTATAAAGTCTTATCTGCAGAAAGGATTAGTATAGGATAATATGGTCATCCTTTGTTTTATAATAAAAATAAAGTATATATGTAATCTTTATGCATATATACAAATGAGGGTTTAAAAAATATTCCCTATGTATAAAATGGTGCATTGTGCCTCTATTTAGTTAGGGGTTCTATTTTTCTAACCATGTATACCACTGTTATCAGGATTTAGGAACAAAACAACAAACATCTTTTGGAAATTTTACTATAAATAGGGCCCTGAGAGTTCCAGTGAAGGAAAAAAAAATGATTTTTGCCCTCAAAGAGATGATATTTTTATTATAAATTTTACTATAAACTTCATCATTCTTTTCACTGTTTTATTTTATGCATTACTCTTATACCTAGTGGGAACAAACCTTTAGTTTTTGTAATAAAGCACCTCATGTGTAACTTTTATGTCTAAGTATTTTTATTTGGTGCTTGTAAGCATTTTATCCAGTAAGTCTTTATCCTACAAAGTTTTTGTTTTTAAAAATCCCATCTGCACTTGCATTTTATAAAATCTTTGGTTATACTTTTATTACTAAATGTTTGTGCAAAATTCACCTTGGAATTCTATTGTTAAATGTCCTTTTTTGAAAGAAAGATGCCAACTTTTGTGACTATTTATAAGCAAGTATTAATTAAATACCACATTCATCTGTAGTGTCAGCCAAACACATCAAGTGTTTATGGTCAAGAACCAAATTACGTGATTTGGGGGAAGACATTGCTGCTAAGTAGCTCCTTCGTGCCGTTTAGCAACAATCTCCATAATATGATCACATAAGCTGACATTGTTATTTTCTGAATTCATTCCCAGGCAGTAAACTAACCCACACCTTAGGGATGTATTTTAGGAAGATACAAAGTCTGCAATCACAGAATGACGTAGTCAGCACATGAGATGGGACAGGCTCTGTTCTTCAGGCTCTGACTGAGTCAGACTTGCCCTCGTGACACCCGCCGTCTGTCTGTCCCAGGCCACAGCGCAAGCGGTGCCCAGAGCCCTCAGGAGCGAGCAGGACAGGCCGGGGCTGGGCGGCTAGAGGGAGAGGGCTCAGGTGTGATTTTCCCGGGATGCGACTACACGGGGAGTGATTGGCGCACTCACTGTGAGGTCGCGTGATCAAGACCAAGCTTCTTTATCCTTTACGATGCAAATGATCGTCCGAAAACAGCAATGACTGTGGCTTCTTCCGTCATGATGTACTTTGAAATTTAGTTTGACACGAAAGGAGGTGGTGCCGTTGTGTGCTCACGGTACAGCGCTGGCCCTGCAGAGATCTCTCAGCCTAGAGAGCCCCACGGGCTTGGCACCCCCCCCCAACTTGCTCCCTTTCATTATTGGCCCAACTCTCCCCTTTCATACGGAAACCCCTCGGCGCTCAGACCCACCTCCCTCCTCTGTTTTTTTAACTTTCTCTGCAAGTGCTTAACTATGCCTTATAAATAAAAAAAAAAATTTAAAAACTTATTAAATTTATTAAAATAAGCATTCATAAAAATATATACGTCAGAATATATAATGTCAATATTTATGACAAAATAATCATTAACCTTTCAGGAACGTCAGTTCACACACTAACACTGAAGGACACTGGTCATTTTTACAACATGCTAAAAGCACTTCTAATGTGGAGTTGAGCCTCTGTGTCCACGGAGTCAACCAACCACAGATAAAAAATGTTAAAAAAAAAAAAAAAAAAAAAGAATGGTTGCTTCTGTACTGGACATGTACAGACTTTTTCCTTGCCATTATTCCCTAAACGATACAGCGTAACAACTATGTGCTTGTCGTTGACACTGTATCAGGTGCTGCGAGCAATGAAGCCTGGTGCAAAGTGTGTAGTTTATATGCAAACACTGCACCAGTTTAGGTCAGGTGTGAGCATCTGTGGGTCTTGGTGTCCTCACAGGATCCTGAACAAACCCTCCGTGGGTACAGAGGGAAAACTGTACACATTTTAATTTTCAAAAGCTTATGATATAGTCAATTAAATTTCTATTTAGGGGCTTAATCATTTTAGGGGTTCTATGGTTTTGTGTATCCTAACATTATTAATAGAGTTCTATTAACAGTTACAGAGATAGGAATTAATAAGTGAACACTTGATTCATTGAGACTCTGTAATCTCTTCTTATAGAAAATAATGATGTTCAAAAATAGTAAAATTAAATTAATAATTAGAGTCCTCCCACTAGGAAATGAACTTTTCTCTTTGCATTTTTCTGCCCATCGTCTTGTTGCTGCAGGAAGTGCTCCCATGGAGCCCAATGTGCCACCTGGGGTGTGAGCTGGGCGCCCCCAGGCAGCTGGCAGGTCCCACTGTGGGAGCCAGGTGGCTGGACCCCACCCCACTGTGTCCCTGCAAGATGGGCAATATTGCCAGATCTGCATAGTTTTAAGAGAAGCTGAAAATCCCTAAATTCATCAAAAAAAATCCCAATTTTTAAATTTGAACTGAATTTTTTAAAAAATTCATCTTAGAAGCCAGACAAGACACTTGTGGTGTGGGCATGAAGACTTCCGGTCGATCAGGACGTTCCATTTCAGGCAATACAAAGCTTGGATGTGCTCCGGCTCTCTGTGCCTCTCAACTCATTCCCCACAACTGGACACAGCGGCCAGCTGAAGTGACGCTGGGCCTGTCCTAGCTCATGACCCCCAGGAAGACAAGTGTCCTGGCTTGAGACTCACTGGTTTTGTGAAAGACAAGAACAGGAACCACAGGACATTGTACATTAGGGTAAAAACTTAACAAAGAAAACCAGAATTTAGGAGAGGTCTAAATGTGAAGCAGTTGCCAGTAGACTTTTACTGGGGAATGAAGACGCAGACCGTGCACTTTGTGTTAATGATACGTACAGCAGGGTGGGCGGAGCCTTCAGCAAGAGCCTCCATGCTCCAGACCAGGCTGCCCAAGCCGATGCCATCGTCACGTGCTCCTCAGGCAGGAACTTGCAGAGCTGTGTGCAGACGGTGTCTGGACTACTCCTAGTCTGCGGCTGTATCAGCACGCCTTCTCCACGCCCTTGTCGTGCTCTGGCTGTGAGTCGTGAATCGGGCGTTGCCAGGAAGCGCCTCTGTTGGCTTCTCAGTGCTGCCCTCCTGCAGCCCCGCTTCCTTAAAACTGTAGTTGTTCGAAAAATAAACAAATACTTGATCTTGTTCTGGTTTCAAATTAACCAAAAGAATTGTGTGTTCAAGTTTTGCAAAATTACAAGATATTTGGATTTCATTTGATTGATTTCTAGAACTCTGATCTAACTAAAAAGTATTCAAATTTATTTTTATACATCTAAATTTGGGAGTTTTCTTGTTTGATGGTTTAAATTAAATTTTTTTTACTAATGTCAAAAAGTAAATGGAACAGTCATTGAAATAATATTATATTACGTGCTTTAACATAGAATATTGTAATAGAAATTCTATAGCTATTAAATACATATCATATATACACATGATTAGGTTGAAGTTTAATTGGTTCTTTTATCAATTCTAAAATTAAATAGGTATATATAATTTTAATGCTATGCTTTAGAGTTGAAAGAAAGCCTGAAACTCTTAACAATTAAATATTTTGTATTATTTTACCTAAAAAGAAATGCCAACAGGCTATTTCAGTTGGTTCTTTGTTTAGTACTGTCCAAATGAATTCCCAGTAAAATAAGATTGCTTTTAACAATTCTAACTTGCCTAAGAAGATGGAGCTGGGAGATTACCTTTTCATCAGCACACGTGCGTTTTCCGTGGGCCGTCCAGACGCACACAGAGACGCAAACTTGTAATGAGCCGGCACTTGATCAAGCCCTTCTCCATCCTTCATTAAACGACAGAAAATTGCTCGTTGCTGGGTTTGTCAATGCGGCTTTCCCTCCCAGAAACCCATTTGTTTCACATGCTAGCACCGAATATTGCAGAGATTTGCAGATTTTAAGTGACAAATTGTGCCTAAGTTTACATTCTCCCAGAGCTGTGGTTAGTTTGGGCTGGTTGGGGTTTTGTTTTGCGTGATTTTTAACACGCTCAGACCATGCAGGACAGAAGATGGCCCTGTGCTTCCCAGCCCCACGCGGCCCGGGGTGTCACGCACACAGGGGCTTTGCTGTGTGATCTTTTTCCTGCATAAACATGTTTAAACGACTCTATCCCCCCAAAACAATCTCCGTGCAAGGTGTGATATATGTGGCTAGTTTAGACTAAAAGCACAAACAAAATGGGAAAAGTGCTCTTTCATTGCCTTCCTTCTGTTCTTCATTAAATCTTATTGAATTTGTCATCTTTTTTTAATTGCACTTACATGTAATGGTGGTGAAAGGACTTTTTTTTTTAAGAAGTTAAAAACTTAACAATTTGACACCTTCTGAGAGAACAGCTCTTTTTGATCTTTTCAGATAAGGAAAAACACAAATGCCAGCAACGGTGTAGCCCTGTCAGGCCCACATTCTGATGTGTAGGATCATAATCAATGTAAATTATTGAGCTTTGCTGCTTTGTAGCAGGGAGGGTATAATGAATGGGGCTGTGCTTGTTTGAGCACTCATTATTTATTCATACCAAAAGATTAAACACACACTGTCATCGCTGAGATGCTACTGCAAAGGTGAGTGAACAGGTGCAACCTGAAGTGCACTTGGGGGTCGGGGTGGACAGAAGATGACAGCTCTCCGTGAGGACGGGCAGAGCTCAAGTGCAGCATTTACGCGTGCTCCAGCTTCCATCCAAACAAATGGAGACGCCTTTCGGACCAAGCCTGCAGCGGGCCCTGCCCTTTAATTGCCATTTACATAGCAGAGAATCATTAATTTCTAATTCACCTATTATTCACTCTCTTTAGTATGCTATGTCGATGTCTGTTTGGGGGCAGGGAAATAAATGTGGTTTTCACGTTGCTTTAGCTACTTGCATTTTGTGATTTTTTTTTCAGATGCTTTTTTGACCTTAACAGACTACTTTCTACACACAGCAAGCGTAGAACTCTTGTTTAGATATGATTTATGATGCTACATTAACCCTTCATTGACCTAGAAATGCCCTAATATTAAAACAGTTTGACACACAGAAAATCAAAAGCCCTTTTATTGAAAGCGCTATTGTCCGCATCATAAGTTTCCTCCATGTGATGCCGCAGCCACCCCATCAATTCCCCACGACTATCGAGCACCGTATTGAAAAACTAATGGACAGGATCCTTCGTCATTTCTGTCCCAGTGACCAGCAAATAGCTCAGAGAACGTCTCCCCCTTCATATCACTCCAGGCATTTCTAAATGACACATCCAAGATAACGCATTAGCGTTTTAGGAAAAAAGACACATTGGAGGTGTAGGGGTGGGTGGCAGAGGGCCCTTTGTCTACTCGCCCACTTGCGAAATTGTGACTCTGTTCTTTCCAATTTCTTGCCAGGGAGTGCGCTTCAGTGGAGTGCAGGGGAAACGCCTCCGTCAATACACAGGCGTCTCCCCCACCTCCACCGCAGTGGGATTTCAAGGGGAACAGAGATTTACATTTAGCGAATGTTTTGCTTAACGATAACACAAACCCTGATGTGAACGTGGAAAATGCCGGTATTCACCCCGGGTGCACCAGCATGGGCCTCCCCGGTCAGGAAGCACAGACGTGGGCTTAGCGGTGGGTGCCCCGGGCTCTTCCGTCCCCACCCCTCTGAGGAGGGACCTTCCCCTGCCCAGGGCTGGGCCAGCAGGAAGCACCTTTCTCTGAGTACAGAGAACAGGGACTCAGGTTCTGCCCAGAGGGAGAAACGCGGGAAGGGAGATTGTCCCCATGGTCAGGGGCACCCAATTTAAGCAAATCCTGTCCACAAGGAAGAGTCATGGGCTTAATGAACATTAAACAAACGTCTGACCAAAAAGAACACTGTCCACAGTCAAAGTCCCGAGGTCCTGCGCCACCCGGCGTGGGCAGACGTGGCTGGATGACGACGTGTTATTAGAGCCCAGCTCGTGGGGTGCGTGTGGCCTGGCGGTTCCCCACTTGCTTCCCGGAGCATGAAGCCCTGTCTGTGTTCGCCTGGTCATGTATGATATGGAAATGCAGGGGTGCGAGCGCACTTTAAGACCTCAGGCATGAAATTTAAAATTGAATCCTGTCAAATCATAGCAACTCCAGTGTAATTCTCCTAGTGTGGCTGACAGCAGGCTAATTAGCGATCCCAGGGAGTGTCCCCTTCACCTCTAAGGTCACCAGCCGATGTACTTGCCTTGTTTATTAGCTTAACACAAAGGGTCGTTACGGTAATCCCACCCTGCACGGGTCGGGTGTTTTCTTTCTTTCTTTCTTTTTTTTTTTTTTTTTTGTCTCACTTTGATTCTTGGTAATAAAGCCTTGTGAATAAATGAATTATAATACAGCTTTGACAATCTTTTAATTAGTATTTATAATGCCTTTGAAAGTATTTGCACATGAAAATTACTAAGATGGTACTTCACAAAATCCTGTGGACCTTCCTGTGCGTCTTCCATTTAGAAGAGAGAATGTAACAAAGAGAGAGAGAGAAAGCAGGATAAAGCCCACTCCTAATTTCCCAATTATGGTTTCTGTTCAAAAATTAGAGTCTCCAAGTATAATTACTTCCCTATATATCTTCTGGCTAAACTTATTCTTTTGTTCTGTACTGTACTAAACTGCCTTAGCTATTTTATAAGAGCTAAGTATTTCACTAAGCTCTTGCAATATTGAAAGAATCTATATTCTGAGAATTTGAAAACATGTCAGCCCACCTAAATTACATATTGATCAGGTTTAATTGCACGCCACCCATCAGTATTAGGTTTGAAAATTCATAAAAGAGAAATAATGTACTCTTTGTGGATGATTACTTCTGGGGCATTTAAATGAATTCCATCACTTAACCTAGGCTGAGACAGATTATTGAGTCCTGCGTCTAACCATTCAAAGACCAATGCAGTAGAACAGCTGTTTCCCAACTATCAGAGAACAGCAGAGTGAAAACAATATAAATTTATATAGATTTTCTTTTAAAGAAAATAGCAAAGTAAAACATTAAAAGTAAACATTCATTTTTCAATTGTTTCCTGAATCGCCCTCCTCATCTCTTCTTTTATAAGCATTCATTTTTAATTCTTCTTGGATTCAAAGGCAGCCCTTTATTTCAAGTAGTAATTCACATCTTAATTAATATACAGTCATCAAAGAGATAAGCAAAGATAAATGATTCGCAGCTTGGTTTTATTTGTTAAGGTTAATTTTTTATGCAAGTGCATAAAAGGATTGTGACACTGATTCCTTAGCAGACAGACCATTTAATTTTCATGAAAAAACCCAAAGTTTTGTGTTGTCCATGGTGAAGGCTCCTTAAAAGCTGTCTTCTCGTGAAGGTCACATTGGCTAAGAAAATGAGTTCATCATTGGTTTTCACGACGTTCTTTCCATTTAGAAATTATGTTTGTTGGTATTGGTTGTGTTTTGAGAAATTGTGCTTATGTATGTTTTTCTTTACAGATTATCAATACAAAGTAAAAAGAACCAGTTAAAATCATTGGGCTTACTTGGATAATAGTTTAAGAGCTACATTTTATTTAGACACTGTGAGGTAATAAATATCTGTGAGCATAATTAACTGTCTTTATCTAAGTCTGGTCCTACAGATGCTGTGTTAGGGCCTTCTGTATTGTCTTCTCTTAATGTTAATGTTCACGTTAGCCCTGAAAGTTATCTGGGCCTGTGAGGTGCGCCCACAGGACTGGTTTTCGAATGCGGGGTTATTATATATGTGGCCAGCGAGCAGAGGCATCACTCTGTCTCGCTCTTGGCGTGAACAAAGCATGTTTTATTTCTCACGAAGCAGAGGTAACACTTTCCCGACAGGTCTGACTTCATTGTTCATTCGACTGAAATTACAGTTGTGGGAGGCAGGAAATAACGGTTCACTGGGGCCAGGGTCACAGTCCTATCTCAAGTCCTCACTGAGGTCACAGTTGCATCAGGATCTTCCAGGAGAATCGGCTGTCAAATCTGAGACAACCTAGACTCCGGCACCTCACAACGCCTGGTGTTTCCACCCCAGACGCCGTCCCATGCACGGCGAGGAAAGGTTTCCAGGTTTCCTCCATTGGCATCTGCCGTTTCATGAACACTTTAAACCCGTGTGTGTGTGTGTGTGTGTGTGTGTGTGTGTGTGTTGCTGTTTTGCTATATTCTTAAGAAGAAAATGAGGGAAGAGAGGGCTAAATGTGCGTGGTCAGTGACTCCCCGCACGTACGACACACGGCAGTTGGCCGGCCATGCGGTCGGATCAACCCTGTTATTAAAGGTTTATCAACACTGTATTAACAGAAAAGGAAGACGCTTTCACCTCGCAAATCTACTATCTGCTATCTAATTAGCTATGTTGTGGTAGAACACACCTACCTAAATCATCCACGGGACATACAACTTTTTTCCAAGACTTTACTGAAAATCAAGAAAAAAGCTGATAGCCAGGGAAAATTTTGAACTTTCTTTTTATAGAACCCTTAAAATCCTTTCCTGAGAGGTTGTCATTATGCGTCAAGGAAGAATTGATTTTACTTTTGTCTGTCCAAACACAAAGCACAAAACAAAGTGTTCGTGGCAAGAAATTCTCTTGGAGCAAAAGCAGCTGGAGGCTGAGGGCCGTGGGGCGGGGAGAGCGCTGTCCTCGTGATGGCGGGAGAACGGGCGCCAGAAATGCACGGAATCTGCTTGTCTGGTCTGTGTCATCACTGGAAAATAACACGCGTGGCCAAACTACTGAGACCGCGGTGTTACAGATGGGGAGCACAGCCAGGAACTCGGCCAGGCTCTCCTAGTTTCGTGCTCCTCATCGGTAAATGGGCTGTAGTCTGCCAGGTTTATTGTTTGGGTTAAAGTAGACGATACACGCAAATCGCATTGCCTAGCGTTGGTGCACACTGGACAGTAAAAGTTTCCTTCCTCACCACTGAATCAATCCGTTATAAAATATAACACAGAAGCTAGATTTTGGAGTGGATTATGGAAATAGTTGGTTTTTCAATCATCTCTATATCTGTAAAGAATTAAGTCCCAAGTTTGTTAAGAGGGGCCGGGGAAGCAAGACCAACAGTCCTGTTTCCTTCTGCCCCCGGGAAAAGTTTATGCCACACTGTGCACTTCACAGCCGTCACCCTCAGAAGCTAATCAACAGCAAGAACTTTCTGTGCAAAAGCAGCTCATTTAGTGAAAAATTAAGTACCCTGTACTTAGAAATTTCACACTATGAAATAGTATTTGAGACAATGGGAGGAACATGATGGGAAAATTATTATTATTAATAAATTATTTATTAAATTTCACCTTACTTGGTTTTATACCCTAAAATACAAAACATTCTTATTGAGTTCATGCAGCTATAGGAAGACATTTCTTATAACGCGCCATTCAGAGAAAACGTTTTCACATATGTTGTGTGCATTGTCCTTATCAACGGCTGGCTGGTCTGTAAGTGAGGGACAAATGAAACCAGTTTTGCAAGAAAGATGCCTTTATTCAGTCAAGTAACCAGGCCAGGGGGCTTTGCGAGGTAGAGCAGGAAGGCCTGGGCTGAGTATTTCTGTCTTCCTTCTTTTTGTGGGTGGGGTTGAAGAACAGTGGAACAAGAATTAAGAATTCAGATTTTCCCAACCTCTGCTATCTGTCCTTTGGGTGGAGAAGGACAGCAGAGGACATTGTGGACACCACTCCCAGGGGACCTGCATGGCTGGGGTGGGGGCAGAAGAGTTTAGTAAAGAAACTGCATTCTGAAGTAGGCAAAGTAATAGTTGTCTTCTAAACATAATTTATTTCATTCTCATCCACAAAAGCCACCAAACCAAACATTGTGTAGTTACTATAAATAAAAAATTTTAAATTATAATATGCCTATAAAATAAGATCCAAAATGTGTTTGAGATTTTGTAATTTAACTTAAAGAAATGTGACCCAATACTCAAGATTAAGGGAAATGTTCGAATTTGTCTCAACAACACTCCATCATTTATTCTTGGTGTTTCAACTCTTATCCTTGAAGTTCTTGATGGTTTGGAGTTTTGCAGTAACAATCTTCTTTATCTGGTGGATAAATCAATAACAAATCACTTATTCTGTAGTACCTGAGAAACAAAGCCTGCAGAAGCCCTAATGTGCTTTTTGGTGAACCAGATTAAAGCGCGTCCACAATAAATCATCCCCAACCATTCTCTCTGAATTCTGAGAGGGCCGATGCCCTCAGTATACTGTAAATGTTTCTCTTCTCGGGTGGCTCTCTGGGGCCTTCTGTCCTGGAACCAGCCACCACCGTAACCCTTCTTTGTCATGTACCCTCACGGTGTCTATATTTGGAAAATAACACTCAAAACTCTAGCTTTGGGGAATGGAGAAAAATAAAATGAAATAAACTAAACTATTTAGCCAATGACTGAACTGGAATTTAATAATAATTACTTTTACTTAATTGAAAGTTCTATCAAAACTTAAGTATGCCTATTATGGGTTGAATTGTGTCCCCCCAAAAAGACATGTTGGAGCCCTAACTTCCAGCCCCTCAGAATGCGACCTTCCTTTGAGATAAGCATCCCGTAGAGGTAAACACGCTAGAATGAGGGCACTGGGAGAACTCCAGCCCAGCACGACCAGGGCCCTCACAGAAGGTGGAAACGAGGACAGAGGCAGACGGTACCCGAGGGGAGGGGATGGGAAGAGACAGGAAAAGACGCCGCAGACACGCCAAGGGGTGAGGTCGGTACTGAGTGTCCTTCAAAGTCCTCTTAAGGAGCCAACCCTGCGTCACCTCCATCTTGCAGTTCCAGCCCCCAGAACTTGGAGACAGTAAGTTCCTGTGGTTTAAGCCCTTCATACAGCAGCCCTAGGAAACCAATGCCAAGCCCGAAATTGGTGAGACATCCTAAACCAGTATGGAAAATATGAAATACTTGGATAAATTCTGTTACCTGAAAACTCTGATGCTTTCCTAAATTTTACTAAACCACAGAGAGCTTCTATTCTGACAACTTTTTCATAAGATATATACCATTTTCTCCTATGAAAGGATTACCATGTATACAATAAAATTTTATCGCATTGACTACCACACTAGAAAATTTTTTTTCCTTGGGCCATGGTGTTTTAGTACAAAAATAGAGTAAAAACTTAGGAAACAAAACAGCCTTTCCTAATATTATGAAAAATTTGTTTTTTAAATTGTTTTTTGTGTGTGAATTTTATGCAACTTGAAAAACAGTTCACACGGCTCCCACAGTAAAGAGACGTGTGACTTACAAATGCTTCACGAGGCCCCAGGCTCAGAACTAGCACGAGCTAATACAACTCAAAGAGCAGTTACTGTGTTAAAACACAGGAAGTCGTAGGGGACAAAGTCAAGAGTGCAAAGTCACCACAAATATCACAGTATGAGGATTCCAATGGCTCCCTTTTCATGAAAATTTTTGTCTTTTATACATATGATGCTTTCTTAAATTGCTGCAAGAATACAAATTAAACTGCGTTTAATGTTTCCGTTTCTTTCCTTCAGCAGCGCTGTTTCTCGGGTTTATTTCTTGTGGCGTGTTTGTGAGTGAGTGTGTGTGAGCGTGTGTTACTGTGTGCGAGCGTGTGTGCTCTGCTATCTTACTAATTTTCCCCAGAGCTCCATCGATCTTGCTCATTTACCCCATTCGTGTTGCAGGGTCTGGACTGGCCAGCGCTGTCTCCGGAGCACGTTTCCTCAGCCCAGACGAGAATCCCCACGGCGCTGCCGGGATCCCTGGGGCTTGTCTGGGACAGAGAAGGGCGCGTGGCTCAGGTAGGGTTTTCCATTTTCCAGAATGGACGGATAAACTTCACTCTGGGTTTGGAAGCACCTGCTGTTCCTTTGTGGTCCCCGAATATTTCTTTCCTGGACACTGATGTGGCTTTGAGCTTGTCCCCACCTCCACTGTCACCTGGGCTCTCCGTCCACAGCCCCCTTGTATCGAATCCCCAGTCCTTGGTGGCTCTGTCTCTCCCTCCATTCCTATGCGTGTCTATGTGTGTGTGTAAAATAATAAATTATGCACGTAACTGTGCATATGTAAATTCATTGTTATTCCCAAATTATATAAAGAGAATAAAATAATGTATAATCTGATTATACAAATTAAAATTTTACAAAATTTAGTTTCCCCCGAAATAACATTTTGGGAGGAGGAGAAGGCAGTGCGTGAGCCCTGCGCATCCCATCGTCCGCTGCGCTTTGCTCCGGCCGAATGCAGGTGTGGTCTCCACCTGCTGCGGTTCCCATAGGGACGAGCCGCAGCTCGAGGGCAGCAGTGACTCGTGCTCCACCTGGCAGCAGAGGGTAGTTACAAGGCTTCGCTGAGGGAAAAGAGCTTGGTTGCGGGTTCAGAGAAGTAACTCCCTTCCATGTGCTCTCACACTCGTGACCACGTGTCCACTTCCTGGGCACAGGCAGCAGCATCCTGCAGCCACAGCCCAGCCCTGCGTGGGCCTGACCCTGTCCTCTGCTGGAGCCAGGTTACGGGAGAGCCCCACGCTGGGAAGCCGCCCGAAGAATGTGCCTCTCAGTAACACCCCACTGGTGGGAACGAAGGGCTGACGCAGCCACAACACGGGTGAACCTCAAAAACACGGTGTTCGGGGAAAGACGCCGGTCACCAAGGGCCGAGCATGGCATGGTCCCACGCACGTGACACGCCCAGCACAGGCCAAGCCACAGAGACAGAGCGTAGATTAAAGTGGCAGCCACCGTCTGGGGGCAGGGGTGGTGAGGGGTGACACCTAATGGCACGGGGTTCTTTTTGGGGTGGTGAAAACTCCTGGCGTCACACAGTGGTGGTAGCTGCATAATCTTGCAAATATACTGAAACCCACTGCATTGTACACTTTAAAAGGTGCATTTCATGATGTACGAATTATGTTCAATAAAACAAGAGCCTCTTTGCCCATTAGCACCACAGTCCTGGCTGACGATTCGACTGCTCCCAAAAGCTCTTGTCACTCTCAGGCCACATCTGTGCCAGGTCAGGGTGTGCCTGGCACGTGTACAGTGATGGGGACCAAGTGAGCGAGCTGAGGTTGTCCTGAGGCTCCTGGGCGGGGCTTCCACTGAAACACCCTCGCTGGGGTCCTCGCCACCCGCCAGGCTCGTAACCGTGCAGAGGACCCTCTTACAGTGTCCCCAACCTAGTGCGTTTTGTGTCCTGCCTACGTCTAGCTGGTGACCCTAGCACATCTGACACAATGTTTTCTTGCAGGACAAAAACATCACCTGCACCCACCCTCTCTGCACCTGGTGGCTGTGGACTGGACGTCCTCCTGGCCAGGCTGGAAGTGCCCTCAGGGACCCCACGCTCAGGGCTCACCCAGCTGCCGGCCACACCTCTCGCCAGCCTCGTCTCGGAGCAAGCACCGCCCCAGCCTGCTCTGTGCACTCTCCTCCCCAGGAAGCTGCCTCAGGGTCTCAACGGCCCGCAGGGGCTCAGGGCACACCCTCCTGATCTCTCCCAGTCGGGGCCCCCAGCCGCCCTGGCCGGGGGCTCCACCCCCCAGCTTCTGCCTCCCTCCGAGGCCCGCAGCCCCCTCCTCCCGGGAGCAGTGTCCATGCAGCCCCCTCCTCTCTCGTGCCAGCCCGAGCCCACGCTCCTGGGAGCCTGCCCACCCACCTGCTGCTGCTGCGCCCGCAGCCCGTGTCCCTGGGCCTAGCCGTGAACTGTGCTTGTTGCTTAGCATGGCCGCTGTGGCTGGGAGGGAACTCGGTGAGGGCGAGATTTCGTCTGTTGCTTTTGTAACTGCTGAGTCCCCACATCCCAGAAGAGGGTCTGACACAAGGTAGGTCCCTGATAAAGCCACGAGGCAGCTGAAGATGGAAGAGCGGTCATGGTTGTTAACGGCAATGCTCGTTGTACCCATGTGTGTGCCCATTGCATTTACATGTGTGTTCATGTGTGTGTTCATGTTTGCACTTTCATGTGCATTTGTACATGCTCGGG
>NC_090987.1:1072500-1075000 GCF_041146395.1 Eulemur rufifrons | reverse complement strand
AGGGAATCGTCAGTGTGCTCGCTGGGAGGAAGAGCGGGGCCGCACGGGGTCTCCCAGCAGCAACGTGGATCCGGCGCTGTCTGCAATGATGGGGTTGGAATTTTTACATTGCTTAAATCCTTCATGGTTACTATAACAGACAGATACAGAAAACTGCATAAAGCAAATGATAGTTTGATGAATGATTAATACTATGAGGCACACACCCTTGTAGCTACCACTCAGTTCAAGAAATGGTATTTGGCCCCCCTCCCGCACAGCCCCACCCCCGCCTTCAAGGTAACCACTATCTCAGTCTTCAGAGTCGTCTCTTCTTGGTGTTTCTTTAGAGTTTTGTCACTTACGGAAGCATCTCTAAACAGTTTATTTCAGTCTTGCTAGTTCTTGTTTTAATATGTTTCATAATCTCTAAATATTCTATTTTCATCTTTTATTTCCCTTGCAATTTACTTTTTTTAGATGAAGTTTTTTTCATTTTTTTTTATTTAAGTGGATTTAGGGGACACAGTGGATTTTTGTGACATGGATGAGTTGCACAGAGGACAAATCCAAGCGTTTAATTTACTGGTCACCTGCATGGTGTCCTCTGTGATGAATCCAGAGGTTAGATGCTGACGGCGTCCTCATGGTGAGGTTAAATGTATTCCTCTTTTCCCTCTATTTTCTGTAAGCTGATATTTAGAGAGAATTAATCAGATTCAGAGATTTTTAGTTTGCGTGCTATTTGGTTTTTTTGCATGTTTTCTACAAGACTAATGGTGGTCACATTTCCTTTCTTTCTCCTTTTTGCAACGTTTGCAGCCAATGGTGCTTGATGACTGTGCCCATGAATGCATTAGGAGCTGTCAAATAATAACACTTTACCATTTTCTGTTTTCATGCATTGCTTTGCACATGTCCGTGAGCAGGTATTTCTTTGCACCTGTTGACATAGCCGCGGGTACTGCGCATACAAAATAAATGCTCGATTCTTAATTTTTCCTTTACCAGGTTTCAAGGCAATCAGTTGGTGACTGTTAGTTTCCTGTTGCTGCTACAATAAATTACCACAAACTTATAATGCAAATTTATTCTTTTGCAGTTTGACCAAAAGGAGGTCAGAAGTCTAAAAGGGGTCCGCGTGGCTGGTTTTTTCCAGAGGCTGTAGGGGGATCGGTTCCCTGCCTTTGCAGCTTCCAGGACCCCTCTGCTCCCTGCCCCGGGGCCGCCTCCACCGCCAATGCCAGCAAAGCAGCATCTTCGCGCCCCTTCCACCTCTGCCTCGGTCCTCACTCCTCTCTTTGAACTGACGACCCTCCTGCCCCTCTTAGAAAGACCCTGTGATTGCACCAGGTCTACCAGATTTCCCATCTCCAGGTCCTTAAAGTCACATCTGTGAAGTCCCTTTTGTCATACAAGGTAACGTATTCATAGGTTCTGAGGATGAGGATGAGGACGTATTCAGGGGCCATCATTCTGCTTACCACAGTGACCAAGCACTTTTTCTTGGATATTATTTTGGATGTACGAACTTAAACATGTTTGGTGGGTTTCAATCAATTGCAGTATCGCAGAACTTCAAGTTGTCTCTCTCCAGCCCTGGCCTGGGGGATCCTGCGTCTTTTGTACGTGATCTTTGCAATCTTGCTTATCTTCCTTGCTATCCAGATATTGCCCAGGGACTCTGATTATTGCTGTGTTAGTCATTTTTGTCTAGGCCTTAACAACTCGAGTTTAGGATAAAACAGTTAATATAGCCTGCTGTATCTTACATATGTATTTTCTTTCTTCCATATTAGGGATTCTGGGTTCTAAGACACAGAAGGATAGAACTAGAATTCTTTTTAATCACTCATTTGCTTTTTGTCCACACTACACATACAGCAGTCTCGAAATGGCAGTGCCCACCCTACCCAACTTGTGTGGCGCGGCACACACATACCCAGTCCCGGTCCATGCCGCAGCTGCCCCCACCCACACCGTGGGAGCCTGCGGCCACCGCGCTTCCTCTTTCTGTTCCCTCTGGCCCCTCACCACCGCGGGTGGCTGCGTGTTCACGGCTCGTCACCAGTACTGATGCCAGCATCTTCCCAATCATTGCAGTAACCTGACGCTAATCCTCTAGTGGGCTCTCCAGGGAGGATTTATGGAAGAATATTCCGGAGTTTTGGTATGTTGATTGGCATTTGTCTGTGGTCTTTATGTTCAAAGGCAAATATAAATGGATGGTAATGCTTGGCTCACGTTCACTTTCTCCAAGTTCTTAAATACGATGTCCCATTTGATTTTGCGGCATAGGTCTTGCTGTTAAAAGTGTCACGACAAGCTCGTTTTCTCCACTATAATTCACTTGGCTTTTGGCTTAGATTCCCAGCTGATTTCTTCGTCTTTGACTAGAGTATGTCCTGGCATTGGGCATTCTGTATTAATGTTTTCAGATACATGGTATGCCCTCTCACTATGTATTTCAGATCTTTTTAAATAATTACTATTTCAGGAGAGTTTTCTTTAATTACAGATT